>NC_060150.1:41225296-41230763 GCF_021292245.1 Micropterus dolomieu | reverse complement strand
CCTCGAGAGCTGCCCGTGCGTGCTCCATCCCCAAACATGAGACACACATCTCATGAGAATCTCCATCCGTGATGTACCGAGGGCAAGAAAAAACACACCTTCTGTACATCTGGTTGCCGGACGTGCTGGTAGACTTCTTCAGGTAAGACATATTGCTTGTAGGACTGGAGCTTTCTTCAAACAACATACAGAGCGCCTGCTGAATAAAAAAAAGCTAATGATGAGTGTGTACAGGTGTGCTTTATACTCCTCCGGTTATTCCGTCACACCTTACCGTTCTAGCAACAGGCCAATAGGATTGGAGTGATTTCATTCACGTTCAGACCTGCTTCGCCTAGAGGCGTTCCCATAGTGTCGTAACCGACGCAGTTCGAGTTCCCTCGAAGGGGAACTTCTCTTACTAGCTAAGCTGTGTAACTCTCAGGGCCGGCCCTGACAGTGTTGGAGCCCTAGGTGAGATCTGAAATTTAGTTTCAGCTGTGGATGGGACAAATAAATAGGAGGGTCTTGGGGTCCTCCCCCATTTTGAGCATTAAAGACTTAATTTCCTGCCTTATGGTGAATATTTCTGCACCAATTTATGGTTGCACTCCATCTATATAAAGCGAAACACAATATTCCAAATACATAAAATTAATAGAATATATTGCAGTAAGGCTTTCAGGCATTCTCCTTTAGATCAACTTTTCTAATTTAATAAAATCCCTGCTGAGTCAGTTCACATGCTTTGCCTTTCCTTATGTTTTGGGCCTCTGTTTGGGGATATAACCTCTTTTAATAGGCCTATGTAGTATGTATGTATTAATTCATTTTAATTCAGTTATATACTCCTGGACTGTAATAGCTCCTGTGTTTCAGCAGGTTTTCTGCTCTTGTTCAAAACTTTCTGCACATTCAGAATCTCTCCCACAGATCTGTGTTCTTTGAAAGAAAATCGCAATATTACGAGACTAATGTCATCATTTCATGAGAATTCAGAAAAGTCTTCCTGTCCTATACTCTGCTTTGCATTTGCATTTGCAAGTTATTGATCCGCTGATATAGCCTATCCCCTTTGGCCCATTAGACCGACACAGCTTGGGACTGCGCTGCATGTGAAACCGAAACCAACCAAAAACAGTACTGATCAGGCAGAAATCTCACCACAAAACCACACACATTAACTTTAGCAGCTCCGAAAAAGTGCTGCTCTGTTAATATTGCAAACAGATACATTACTGTTTGGACTCACAGCGTGAGGTGCACATGATTAAAATCGGCGGTGTCACATCAGCTGGGCTGAGTTGATTCGCATGGAGTTGAAAACCTTCTCTTGCGGCGGCCCCTGACATTTTGCGCCCTAGGTGACCGCCTATATCACCAATGCCACGGGCCGGCCCAAGTAACTCTGAACTGATGTTTAACATACTCCAGTCGCCGTGGGCTGTCAGTAATTAGATTCGCACCTGACTCCAGAACAACTCTATTGTTATGTCCTATGTACAGTTATGACCTAAAATTACCCTGAGGCGCAGGAGAATGAATGGGCAACTTAACACATCAACATTAATTAATATTAATTATTAATAGCGCTGTACAATAACTGATATTGGAATAATAGCTAATGGAGTGATAATAATAAAACACTATAGTATGGACATATTCCAACTAAAATATGGGATGCACTACCATCACCCGTAGTACGTAGGACGATGTTTTCATGGGCCTTTAAGGTAAACCAAGAGGAAATAGGTATAGTCACACAAGCAACCTAAGACCAGAAAATAAAATATTGCTTTCCTGACTACGTATAAACACATTCATTAAATGCTGATTCAGAAGTGAAGTACAGTGACTCTTGCATTGAAACTGGTGAGTCTTAGTTTGATTTTGCAATTTCTGCTCCGCATCACAACAAAGTAACTAAGTTACAAGGAAACTAATAAAATTATCTGAAAAAACACTTCACACATAGAGAATAACTATTACATTTTACAAAGAAACTACAAAGTCATCCACAATTTTGCCCCATTTTCTCCTTGTGAAAGGTTACGTTAGAGCATGGATCCACTCAGCTGTCCTGCATTTCCCTTCAGCCCATGTCACGAAAGTTGAGACACTCTGAGAAGTGACTGAATTACCACTCGACTTGTGAATAATGCAGGCAGGATGTCAGTAACATAGGGCGGAGAGGGGTTTCTGCTGAGAACAGCAGGTGCCTTTCATCACCATGACACTGAAAACAAGTGAGACACAGCGGGGTGTTTGCTCAGCACAAAGATAAATAAAGCACATAAGCATGTATGCACGCATGTAGTGTGTGTGCACATTTTTTTTTTTTGGTGGATGGTGTGTTTGAGGGTGAGAGGAAGAGAGAACGCGAATAACATCCTAGGGGAAATTACCTCCAGAATGTGGCATGAGTGCACTTTACGGATGGAAATAGAAGCGTTTTTGAGTGCCCTGCCCAGCAGTGGAATTGAAGGGCAAATTGTTTTGGTGGTGGAGTATGATATAAAGACAGTAAAGTAAAGAAACTTATAAACCAAGACAATTGTGTTTTCACACCCATGAATAAGCAGAAGCTACCTCACTGACAAACCAACTTTTTTTATCCAACGCATCTTACAATCGTTTAAAAAAACAGAATCATGCTGGGTCCTTTCAAAACATTCATGCCCTTTCTTTCCCAGTGCATTACTAATGGACCAGCGCATTCACGTTAAATAACTGTTAGCTCACATCCCATGCACAGTTTATGTGTGTATTCTCTCTCATCTCTGGCGATTGTAGGACGTAGCTGATCTTGCACTAATGAACTCAGCTATCGTGAGGGCACGGAAGCGAAACACATGACGCTGAAAAGCATTGGCATTTCCCTTTAAGGATCCAGTTTAACTTTTAATCACCCTTGAAATTCCCTTTGATATGCGTTACCGAGAGGAGAAGGAGAGAGGAGATGAGACAACGCATGCTTTCAACAGCCCGTACTGTATGATGATGCCTGCTGCAGATAGCTGTTCTTTCTAATTACCAAAACTTCAGCTGCGATTTCCTTTGAAGCAAGCTGCCTCACAGGCATGATCAGACTGTGACCGTAGGCTAAATCACTCTAACATTCACTTCATGTGCTCAGGACTGTTGGGTGAAAAGCTGCAGGAGATTTCAGCGGTGATTTGTCATTTCTATGGTAATTTAAAGCTGAAGTTTGGGACTGAGCTCTTTGAAGCTGAATTTGAGGGTCACATCATCCTAGGCAGAACAATTCCTGTAATCAAAAAGCGTTCTAGAAACACTGATTGTAATTCATATAAAGATTTTTGTCATTGCGGTTTGTTCATCTTTATAGATCCATGTTTACAGCCGTAGATTTAGCAGTATCCTTATAATAATGTCCACATTGAAGTGATGCAGAAAGTATAGGTGTGGAGATCGAATGATGGATGGGCATGTAGCACATCAGACTTTCATCCAAAAGACCAGAGTTCACAAACACAACCTTTTCCTCAAGAATTTTATTTGCCTCACCCTGACCATACTCTAACAACAGTTTATTTGCCATAAGCACTTAAAAGTCGGTCATTAAAATTAAATCTCAATCTCAATTTTAAATAAATAAAAAACAATGATTAAAACAGACCTGAATGTGAGGTTTGTTGAAGTCAACTACTCACCAGTGGCTAATTAGTTTTACGACTCTGATTGCATGATCCCAATATTCCTGGACATACTGGCTTTACATCTAGCATTAGCCTTTCACTAATTACCATTTTCAGTGTTGAAACTTCTGTTGGGTTGTTACGACTTGCAGAGTTTCTGTATTTGCAGTGCATTATGTTGTTGAAAGTTGTATATTGCTGTTGAGGGATTGAGCAAATTATTGAGTTTACAACAAACCGTTTTCTTTTAAGAATTTATTAATAAAAAGAGAATGACAGAAGTACTACAAAGACAATCAGCTGGTCAGAGCAAAGGGATGCACAATCATTTACACAGTCTACATTTCTATGTTTTGGGGAACACAGTGGTTGAGTGGTTTGCATCTTGTGGTGTGTCCTCTATATTTCTGCTCTCTGAGTCTTCTTCCAACAGTGGATTGCGATACCTTCACCCCTGCACTGTGGAGGCCGTTGGTGATGTCACTTACTGATGTTTTGGGGGTTTTCTTCACAGCTATCACGATATTTCTGTCACCAACTACTGTTGTTTTCCTTGGCCGACCTGTTGCTCAGTACACCAGTAGTTTCTTTCTTTCTGTCTTTTTCAGGACATTCCAAATTGTTGTGCTTGCTATGCATAATGTTTGTCTCAGCTTGACAATGGCTTGCTGTTCTCCCATAGACAGCTCTCTGGTCTTCATGTTGGTTTATCCTCTTTAACAGGAAATGCAGTCTTTATAGGTTTGAACCAAGGATGAAAACTTAGACTAGTCATGCAGAGCTACTTAATGTTTGGACAGTCAACCTAAAAGGTAACACCTGGGCAACAAGAAACATGTGTCAGTCACATGTTCCAATAGTTTTGCTCACTTGAAAAATGGGTGGGTTCAAACAAAGGATGGCATCTCCTGAGTTGTTTAACAAATCTAGACGTGAATACCACGAAATGAGAGCTGAAATTCTGAACTCTTGTCTCATACTCATCTTTTGATCTTAAACCCAAATGTCTTCAGTGAACAACAAAAACAAAGGAATTTGCCTTACCGTTCCGAAACTTTTGGAAGGGACTGTATAAATATGCAGTTATAATATGAGTCGGGATGAGACTGTCACAGGATTGGGATGGGACATGAGTTAATATCCACCCTCTATTACACAGTGCTACATGTTACGTTTTCTAAGCGACAAGTGCTGGCTTACAAACTGTATTTTATGAATTTGCAGCATTTTTTTAAAGCAATACACAGCACAGTATGTGTTGTTAGCGTGATGAAGAGATTTTCCTAATTTTCTTGTGTTTGCATTATGCCCTCGGGCCACAGTAAATACCACTAGCTACACCAAGAACATTTTCACTGAAGCTAAATACATTTTAAAGCTTCCTAATTAAAGCCAGTGTATATAAACCACTCAGGCAAACCGATGGCGCTAAATAAATATATTATTTAAATAATATTACACAGACTTATCAATTACTCATCCCGTATATCCTTGCATCAAACATACATAGAAGTCTAATTTTATACTATCAAATATTGAACAGATGCTGTTCATTAATTTATTTAATTAGAACCCAATATTTGTCACCTTGGTGACAGTGAGGATGTTAAGTCAGCCCCGCCTCCGTCGTCTCAGCTACTTCTTCATATCAGTTTCCCCTTCTCTCCCCTGTGGAGTTTATGCTATTTCTATATTAATCTTCCCCAAATCAAATCAACGACTCTGCCCTCATATTAGCTCCTCCGCCTGTTACCATGGAAACCTAAAGACCAGTGAATATTGTGGGGGGGGGGGGGGGGTTGGCTGCTTTAAGTAAAAGGGGGAGAACG
>NC_060150.1:41191843-41225276 GCF_021292245.1 Micropterus dolomieu | reverse complement strand
GGGGGGGGGGGGGGGGGGGGGGGGGGGTTGGCTGCTTTAAGTAAAAGGGGGAGAACGTGGCTTTGACAGGAGGAGTATCAGGTAGGGAAGACAGAGGTTAGTGCTGCTCGTACATGTGCTGTCATCTTGAGAGTGTCACATTAGGGAACGGAAGGTGAGAAAATCCGGTCAGGAGAGTAAAATGTCACTGATGTTCTACTGTGCACCATCAAATGTCTGTCTCTACTGCTACACTCTGCTCCTCCACAACACGGTTCTTTATATATCTTTTTTTAAATGTTTCAGTGTCAGACACCTTTGTCACAGCTCACTTACTACAACCCTTACTGAGACAGTTTCCTTTTCCCTTTGAGCTCAGAATACAACTCTGTATAATTTACATAACGTTTCTGCAGGATATTAAAGAAAGGAAGAATAAAGGAGACAAACAAACAGAATAAATCCTAAAAGACATCGTATACATAACTACACTAATACGTTCAGTGTAACAAATGGGAAGCACCTCATTAATGCACGGTCTCCCATTTACTCCAGAAAAATAGTCAAGGATTACAAAATGGGTCACGGTTGAGGTCAGGTATAATATTTAAACCTGCAGTAACTGTTAGCAAACCCTTACCTATTTGCACATCCAACACGTGGAGTAACATTAGCATTAATTTTGAGTTGTGTTTCTGTTCACGTGGTAAGTGCAAGTCTACTATTCACTTTCCTTTTAGTGCTGTTTTAGCCTCTACTCACTTTTATGGGAAATATTTTGCTCTTAGTTGCTAACTTTTATTTGGAGGTATTTTTGTGCCTTTATTTGAGAGAAATAGGACATTGGATAGCGTCTGGAAACGGGGGAGAGTGAGGGGACACAGGCTGGAATCGGACCCCAGGCGCTGCAATAAGGACTCTTTGTACAACTGCAGAGCCGCGTGATAATATTCTGTGATTTTGTCACTACACCTCACATGCTTCATCGTCATTTGATCCATTGTTAATATAAAAATAAAGACTATTGAGTAGTGTAAATGTTTTATATAAAGATTTTATATATTTGTGTTGCATCATTAACTAACCTTAGGTGTCTGATCAATTTCTAGAAAGGGTCAATTAATTGTCAAAGACATTTAGAGTAATGTTTCACTTTGTAGGGTTGTACAGTAACGGTACACATTCTGGTTCTACAATTGTGCCTAGTTGTGCAGATTTCCTCCTAGCTTGCAGAGTGCGTGTGTGCATGCATGTGCATGTTTGCACGAGTTTCCAATCACAAAATAAAACATTACAGTAAATTTTTCGTCTTTGTGTTGGCAGAAACTGGAAAATACCTCAGCCCCTCTCACAGCCAATAGCTCCTACAAAAGAATACAATAAAAATTAAATTAATTCTCATACAAATGAAATAATTGCCTGTAATGACTAGCCTTCACAAACACATACGCAGTTATGTAAGAATAAAAGTTATTTTAATTGTAAAGTTGTAGCCACTCACAAAAACACAAACTGCGAGGCTACAGAACAAAGTTGTATTTTAAATAAATGTAGCCTGTTGCCTCAAAGCAAATTTTCTTTGCCATTGCATCAGTTAAAAAAGAAAGCACAACCGGCAAAGAAGTACAGAAAAACACAAAGAGAGAACAGAAGTTTAGTTGATGGCTTATTTTATCTACGAATCAGTCCAAATCTACTATCACAAACTAAAGGTCTTTTTTCTGCACCACCAACACCAACGACAACCATCCTTTTTTTTACTATGTGGACTCTCAGTCCGTTGGGAAGCTACAGTGTTTTTGTCAGTGAACAACTTTTCTTGTGACACACCAAACCTTTCTTGCGGCTGCTTTGCTTACATCATGTATGAATAAAATGGGAGCTGAAATGGGGGACAGCTCAGGATTCAGAGGGCAGTGATCTTGCCTTTGTCTAAGGCCCCAAATTACATAAACCCATGATTCTTTGCTAGGTAGCTTCACCACTTATCCAGTTTCTGAGTAGGTGGCAGCAGATGCAGTATGTTGTCAGGCAAGTTGTTCTCATCATCTAGCATGTCAAGTGCACTGACTGATGATGATGTAAGTCTACAGTAACATTTTTTAAAAGAGTCAGATAAAAAAAATACACCACACATTGCAAAAATGCAATTGGATCAGCTTTTGCTGTGTGCACACACAGTGTCTGTCAGACTGTCAACGTCAACCAGCTGAGGTGAACATCCATTCATCCTCATGCACTGGACTTGGTGGTATAAAATAGATTCACTTGTGGGGAGAATTTCTTTGACCTACAACAGTGAAAAAAATGCAAAACATTTGGTATCTAAGATTTGTGATGTGACATGCTAGTATGTGACAAGTAGCAATAGAATTTATTTAATCATTTCACCTGAACATCATTCCTATCTCTATCCATTTGAATTGTTAAGGGATTGCTCTGCTCTGTCTCCCTGAGAAATCCTTTGTCAAGGTGCTGGAGAGAAGACTCAAGCCTGATGGCAGAGCTTCAGATTCAAGAGTAAAAAATGTAGATTTTGTCCTGGTCACGGAAGAATACACCAGACTTAAAGAGCTAAAATAAAGGCCAAGGGAGCTTGTTAATCCTGTCTATAGTATAAGTGCTATGTGGCCTGGGAAAAGGGGTTAAAACAGTATTACCGGGTTTTTGGTGGGAATACTGGCTTCTAGATCCAGTTATGCAAGCAATTTAAAGGTTATATACTCATAGTAAGAGCTATCTTTAAATACATGGTAATGAGGCAGGGTGCAGAGTATCTCTTAATTCTATAACTTTAGTTCTATTTGCATGCATCAAAGATGTTTTGAAGAAATAGTGTTACGTTCAGCCAGCCAGCTGAACATGTGCACAGGGCTTGGGGCCCAAATGCAGACATTGGCAAGATGGAGGTAAGATTTAGTGAATATTTATTGCGGGTACGCAATTATAACGGGTGAAACTTACAGGTGATGGTAATGCTAATGCAAAAGTTCTATAATCCATAATGAGAAGAAGTGAGTTATCCTAAAGAAGGCATAATCCGTGCAACAAGAGAGGCACGAGAAACACTGGAGAAAAACATGATATAATAGAATGCTGGGGAATGCGCTGGTGAGACACTGGAGAAACAGTGACCTGGCAACTAGACATTGTGAGGCAGAGACTTAAATAGCTAAGAGGGTGGCGATAAAGAGACCGGTGAAACACATTAGGGCAGGTGCAACAAATCAACCTAGAAACAAAACACAAGGTCAGGAAGTAAACACAGCACTTAGCACACAAAGAAGAAAAAGCTTTCTAAAAAAGCTTTGGAAATGTGCGTATTTGCTTTCTTCCTGAATGTCAGACGAGAAAATTGATACCCCTCAATTGAGATTTTCCAGACTGTTCTGGCTGCACCAGATCACCAGGTGGTCAATCTCCCACCTGTAGGCGGACTCATCCCCACCAGAGATGAGCCCAATGAGGGTGGTGTCATCCACAAACTTCAGGAGCTTGAAGGACTGGTGACTGGAGGTGCAGCTTTTGGCGTACAAGGAGAAGAGCAGAGGGGAAAGAACGCAGCCTTGAGGGGAACCGGTGCTGAACCGGTCCTGGAATCAGAGACATGTTCTCCCATCTTGATGTGCTGCTTCCTGTCCGTCAGGAAGTCTGTGATCCACCTGCAAGTGGGGTCAGGCACGTTCAGCTGGGAGAGCTTGTCCTGCAGCAGGGCCAGGATGATGGTGTTGAAAGCGGAGCTGAAATCCACAAATAGCGTCCTGGCGTAGGTTCCTGGGGAGTCCAGGTGCTGGAGGATATAGAGAAGGGCCATGTTTATTGCATCATCTATAGGCCTGTTGGCTCTGTAGGCAAACTGCAGGGGGTCCAGGAGTGGTTCTGTGATGGATTTAAGGTGGGACAACACAAGGCGCTCAAAGGACTTAAAAAATTTGTATCAGTAAGTAAAAACAACAAATTATGGTTTTACACTGGAGTTGGCCACTAACAGTAACTTCCTGTCTCTGGTGTTTGGCAGGCCGACTTTTTATCTACCTATGGACAGAGCCAAACTAGCCATTTCCATTATTGTTAAGCTAAGCTAACCAGCTGTGTCAACCTTCTCCTCTAGCTCTTTACAAGAAAGCTAATAAGAGCATTTTCCAAAATGTCAAACTATTCCTTAAAAGATATTCTGCAGCCAATTAGTACAATGACAGGACATCAAAGCACTTCTCAGCTTCATATGGTGTGAAGATGATGTCCCTTTGGCCTCACTGGACAATAGTTCATGTGTCAGTGTCTACTGCGTGCAGTAGCTGTTGTCGTTCTAGATTAGTCACAGAGTCAGTTTTATCCACAAGGTTTGAGCAGAAAGTTAAAAACTGGTACTACAAGAGGCCAAAATTATGTTTATCAATATGGCGGCTTGACTCATTCATAAATGTGTGAGAAGTTCAATGACCCAGGAAGAGTCTGGAGTCAAAATGCTGTTCTTCTGCATCGTGTAAGGATTCCTCTAAGGCATCTTGGCTGACTGGGAGGAAACCCCAGGGCAGCCCCAGGACACATCTCCCAGCTGGCCTGGAAACACTTATGGAAATTCAACAAGGAGCTAGAAAATGACGCCAGCGTGAATGGTTTGCCCCTTTTGCACTGCAATCCTGCCCTGAACAAGCAGCAAGTAAATGGGTGGAATAATGGAGGATTAAAACAAAGATCACATACCCAAACATTAAGGATGTTAATGCATTTTTGTCAATATTACAACCGTATATTACTCAACCCTGTCATAAAACAGAGATTCCCGGAGGATCCATAAATAGTATATGTGTGTGTTGGCAGTCATTTGTGTAGATTCATCAGTTCAGTGGGAGTCCTGTGATTGAGTATCCACTAAGCGTTTTTATGACAGTGTAAGTTTAAAAAGGCAATGGTTTTCATCAGTTGAGTACTCGCCGCAATTTGACCTCATGCAATACTGTTGCAATTCAAAAATATATTACTTTCAAGTGTCAGAGGAATAATCTGTTAGGATTTGTGTTCCTGCTAATTTCTGCACTTTAAACCACTTGCACTAGTTTCAACGCCACAAAGCAAAGGCATATATTATTTTAAGAACTTAAGAGAATTCATAGTTTTGATGAGACACAGGAATAAAATATAGACAACAATGATGAAGAAATGAAGAACTAGACAACTCTGATTTCACCTGTCTTTAGTCTTTATGTTAAAGTCAAAGGGAGCCTGACAGTAATGAGTCTGGTTTGGAGAAAAGACGATACATCACCTCTGCTCACTGCGTTCTTGAAGGTTATAGTGTGGAAGTGTACAGCTAAAAAGTGTCTCTGTGGAGCAAAAATCAAAGCTTTGAGACCAAAGTGGAGCACCTCCTTGTGTCACCTGTCACCGAGCTTCTCGTTTTTATTTAGCTAAAGTTGTCTTTTTTTCCCACTCAGCCCATTGAGCCAGGTAACAGCGAAGAGGACTGAAATCTTTTTAAGGTGCAAATAGCTCACTTCTATTATCCTGCTGTGGACAAGCATTTGCTGCAACTTGTGGTCAAACGGAGCTTCTGCAAAGTTAAATCTCAAGACTTTAGGGGAACAAGCTACTGCTACAGTGGCCTCACTGATGTCAAAATAAACCAATTAAAACTGTACACTGATAAAATGAACACATTACAGTAGGTACACGCTTAGTCAAACAGGTGAAAGTGTTTCTGTGAAATTACAAATGATAAGGTGTGATAAATTGCCACTACCTGACAAAGGAGGGTTTATCTATTATTATTAGAAATTAAGGAAATTCAATTATTAGCTCCTGAAGGATTAATTATCGTATCATTAGGCAGTGCCTCTATCTACTGCATAATATTTTTGGCCTTCCTACACTATAACACATTCTGGCAGAATGAATGTGTTTTAAGTGCGGTATGGAAGAAGCATTAGATAATTCATTGCTGATTATCTACAGTAGGGGAGAGTGGGGTGATTTGAGCCTGAGGGAAGTTCAGCCACCCCTTGTTTCTCGGCAACCAGACAAAATTGGTTATATGAATACACATTTTTGAAGAGTTAATCATTTTACTCACCCTGTGGTGGAGAGAGGCCCATGAAATAATTGATAAGCACATTTAAGATTAAAAACTGTTTTTTGACATTCAAAGGGATTTTTTTATGTTCAAGGAGTCCTGATTCTTTTGTCTGAACAATTACAGAGAGGTTTGAAAAAATCTTATGCATGTCTTATTGCTTAAGCAAGTTACAATGTGAGGCTATACTGTTAGCATTAAATTACTCTTAAACAGTTGGATTACGCAATTTTGTTAAAATGGCAGGAATGGGGTAATTTGAGCCAAAAGACCTGGGGGAAGATGAGCCAGTTACCTTACTGTAATTTTACATTGCATTTTTAAGCATCACCAAAATGATGTGACGTTATGTATTTTAGACCAGAAACCATCATGTCATGCTTCTATAAAAGGAAGACAGACAGGCTTCAACTCCTATTGTGGGTTTGGACAGAGTAGTGGGAAAGGTACACAAATGGAAAGTCCATTCATCAGGTGGCACGAGACATGACGATCAACAGGATGACTTTAAAGTGATACATTGATATGAAACAACTAGGAGACATAGCTGCAATGTTTCACTATCTAAGTGCAATTGAATGTTGGGACCTGGCATTTGAGTTTGCATGATAAAATGCCACTGATGTAACCGACCCCCATGTTGAAGGTGTATGCATCGATGAGCAGAGTAAATAAACCACATTGTTGGGGAATTTGGGCATATATGCAACAAGAGGATTTGCACCAAAATAATCTGGGAGTCCAAGACATGACGGTTGCTTTAGCATAATGTTGTTTGTGTTAAGTGCAAATTAGCTAATAGGCCAAACTAACATGGTTAACACGGTAATCATTTCACCTGCTAAACGCATGTCAGCATTTCCACCTAGCCAAGACTCCTAGTCTTATTGTGAAACAATGGAGCTTAATGGAACAGAGGAAAATGCTATTTCATCCTTTTGCTGTACAGACAATACTTAAAGAGGTGGTATTATGCTCATTTTCAGGTTCCAAATCTTAATTAGGGGTTGTACCAGAACAGGTTTACATTTTGAAAAAACACCATATTTTTCTCATACTGCACATTGCTGCAGCTCCTCTTTTCACCCTGTGTGTTGTACGCTCCACTCTTGAGCTACAGAGTGATGCATCTTACTTGTACAAAATCTTTGTTGGGTGTTGCACATGCACAGTTCCCAGGTAAGGACTACTAGCCAATCAGAAGCAGAGAAGGGCGGGTCGTAAGAAACAAGGTAGTGTGATCCAAATCAAAGCCGCTTCAAACTGAGACCGTAACCTAGCAGATGGTATAAGTTATTACCAGTCCACAACCACACAACATCATTCTTCCACATCCTACCATCAGGACTAAACGTTGAACTGTTGCCGGTGTTCTGACGATCTGTGCTGCCTTGCCGAAAAATGCTACCATAGCGCAAATCGATAGACTCGACTCTACTCGGCCCTGCTCCGTTTTCCATTGAAGATAGTACCCAGAGATAGTACGTAGCTTGTCGTCATAGCGACGTCACACACAACTGCCGCGACGTAATGTTCAATGCGACACACACACCAGCGATCCACACAGCTCTTAAAATATATACAGTCTACGGTTAAAACGTTTCAACATTCCTCAGAATGTAAAGACAGATAATCGGTATGAAAACCTTCCAGCTGTGTTTTCCTCTGTCGTTGTTGCTGCAGCGGTCTGTGTGACGGCGGGAGCAGAGGGCTCTGTGAGCGGGCGGCTGGCCGGCCTCACACGCTCCTCCCGCGGGTTGGCGCAGGCTTCCCCCGCAGCCGCTTGCGGAGCTCCTCAACTCCGACAATATTCAAGCACATTTTTGTTCCGCCATCACTTCTCGTAAAACTGTCAATATTCGAAATCTACACAGTTGATTTCTCACCTCAAAACTTCTCAGAAGTGGATTTAGTGATGAAATAGTATCCCTCAGCTCGCTTGGAACCTCGACGGAGGTGAGGTGATATGAAAAAAAGTACCTGGAAGCAGGTACAGGTACAACATTTCTACAATGTAAAACCAAACAAAGGCAAGTCGAGCCAAAGGGCCTCCACTCAGACTAGCTTGGTTCGAGGGCGTGCCGCTTGGCAAGCTTTATGACGCATTTTCATTGTGACGTCAAAAGTAAAGGAAGTGAAGGGCTGGACGACAAACGAGCTGTTTTCAAGCGGTTCAGAGCAGTGCTTTCTGTGGGAGATGGGAAATGCCTTTGGGCTTTTTCACCCAGCAAACCTGTTACATGCACAAAAAAGATATATAACTCAATAAAGGAGAAGGGAAAAGCCAAAAAGCATAATACCACCTCTTTAATAATAATAGGATTGATTCATTGTTGACTTTGGTCTTTTAATGGGATTTATTGAAATAATATTTTTATTGACAACTGAAAATGTAGAATATCACCAGACTTATCTTTTAACTACTAATTAGCATTATACAATATACAGAGTCCTACTTGAAATGGACACTTTGAGCACAACTTGCACTTGAAGTGAGCAAAATCTGATACCATACATGGATTGCTAAAAGGACTTTCTAAGGTGTTGGTTGATGAAGGCCACTTTTGATAATCAGATATTGATATTAGTGGACTAAATTGAAAAAATATCTTTTAAAGTCAAATATTGTGCTGTTTCATGTGGAGTATTCAATATACTGTATAAAACATAAAGTAACATTCAAGTTAAGTTAAATGTCTCAAGAGAGACATATCCATTGGTTTTTTAGGTCAGCAGCAGATATAAATATAAGTAAGTGAAGGGCTTCAAGAGATTTATGTGCAGGCCTGTCATCATGTGATTGGCTGTCATGTTCTATACTCTTACCTGGCTGCTCCCTGAAGGGGTGAGTGTTCCCAACAGAAGGACATGTCCTTCTATTTATGTAACTGCAAATGTTAGGAGACTATAAAACACTAATACAGCCGTACTGTCCCCTGTCTGTGGAGCTTTTTGATGATTTAGTAACCAATTTCCTTTTATTTATCTAAAATCAAAAATACATCTAACACGTCACTTCAAATAAAAAATAAAATAACCTTGTATCACTAATAGAATATGAAGTTTGAAAACCCCAGTGAATTTCAGCTTTCAGACAATAAAAAAAGCTCTTTATTTTCCTAAGTTGTTTATTCGTTCATTTAACCAAAGCAGCTTTTGCAGAGTATTATTCCTGGCTGTGTAATGTTAGTTTGTACATCTGTTCATTTGTATTTCGATCTTCAACATTATTGGTGTAATTATCACCAGAGCCATGCAATCATGGTAGTGCAAGGTTTTAAGCAAATATCCAATGTTGACCTCTTTTGTTTCTTTTGCTGTATCTTTTTAAAGCTCCATTGTAGTACTTCCTTAGTTATGGTTTAATTTCACTTAATTAGGCGATATTTATTTTAGTATAGTGTTTTAGTTTGATCGTTTGTGATGTATTTTGATCAGTAAAGGTGAATATTTTTATTACCCATGAATGTTAACTGGAATTCTCTTATTACTTTACATAGTTTCTTGGCCGCAAGACTCCACAAGGTCAAGAAAAAGCTCAAGAAAAAATGGTCAGTAAAGTACAAAGGTCTTAACTTTCCTCCTCTAGGTCCAGATTTTTGCTGTTTCCATGTAGTAAAGCATTCCCTTTGCATCCAAGGTGTAGAATCTTTAATTACAAGTCCAGAATGAAAACCAGCAGGGCTCGGGGTGCTAATCACTGGCTACCACTGCTTAAAGGTGAGATGAAAGAGTCCACCACCACGCAATTTCCCCAAGGTCTCTATTGATGGTGCACAACTAAAATGTTTCCAAGGAACTGTGTTTTGTAGTGTATTCTCACTCCCCTCTGAAACATTATTATTGAGTTGAACGAGGTCCAGTGAAGGTTGTGATGGATTTCTTTAAGATCTTTGAAAGCAACATACAATGGAGTTATGAAACTGCTACTGAATGGCAAGACACATTGAAGGATTAAATATTCATGTCTTTATGTGAAAGCAAGTGAAGATCCTTGGACCCTAAGGTTAAGAGTACAGTCTGAATGGTGTAAGGGTTATAAAACTATGCTATTGTGAACTTTGGCTAACATCAAAACTGCTCCTCCATCCTGCTGCACCTATCTTCCAAAACTACTGCAACAATCTTCTTTCCGAGGTGAGATACAGAAATGTAGACATATTGTAACTCTGAATCTTCCAATGAAGTATATTTCGTAGAAGATTGCTTGCACCTGACATTTTAGAACAGTAGCATGCGAGATCAAACATTTTAGCTGCAGTGGCTTCCTGATAGATATCTAGCTACAATATTTCATGAACATGTGTGCCCACTTCTGATTTGATTTGTGTACACAGAAGTATTTGGTTTAGGATTAGCAGTAGGAAATTTTGAATGCAATATATACAAATACATAAAAGAAATAAGCACAAAACATCTGGTAATAAGCCAGGCCAGAAATATGAAGGCAAGTGGCATTATTATTAATGTTTGTACAATAAGAGCCATGCTAATGGCTCTGTGACACAGCGGTGCTTTGAGCAAAATGCTTACATTAGCCATCACAATAACAATGTTAAGATACTGATGTTTAGGTATAAAGTTTATCATGTTTAGCACATTTATCTTAGTTTAGCATGTTAGCATGTTACTAATTAGTTTAGCATGTTTATCTTAATTTGGCATGTTAGCATGTTAGCATGTTACTAATTAGCACTAATCACAAAGCTGATGGGAATGTCAATTGTTTTGCATGTATTTGGTCATAACCTAAAGTATTAGACATAACCAAAGTTATTTCAATTCCTCCTGAAGGGAACATGAATGTCTTTACCAAATTCAATGACAACCCATTCAAAAGTGGAGGCATTTCACCCCAAACCACAAATGTCAACCTCAAAGTGGCACCAGAAGGAAAGTCAAAAACTTGCACACTGTGGAAGAGACATGCTGTAGCCTTGAATATGATGCTGACAGCATGGTCTCGATCAGTGGATGATACTATTCACCCTAATGAGAGACAAGCTAAGGCCAAGACTTGACTTTGATTTCCCTCTCGAGTATGATTTTGATGGGCAGTTCTGCTGTCTCGTGGATATTCGGCAGCTGCCACAAAAGGCTATCTTAAAAGCCATTCGATCGAAGTGATGCCAGCTCAATTGGAACTGGAGACATTGGGACACTCCCTCATTTGCCCCTGGCTGACTGCCCTCAGGGTCTGTCTTTCCAAGAGCAAACTTTGGAAATGTAGTTAGGTAAACACTTTTTTCTAAAGAGTGCCACTTCAGTTATAACAATTGCTCATTAAACGCCACACATAGAGCTGTGAAATGTAAGATCTTATCTAGAATAAATAAACATGTAATCAGTATCTGATTATCTTATTTGGATATGAAAGATTCATGTTAAAGCTAGATGTAAATGCATGAGGAACACATTGCTATACTCAGCCCAGTTTCCGGAATGAAATTCCTATTCAATGAGTCTGCAGCGCAAAATTTACCTCTAATGCCAACAGGTCAAAACAGGAAGCGTGCCCTTTATGTAGCATGGTGGAAGACAGAAACACTACTACACTGTACTTTGCACAGCTGTTGTAGGATAAAAAAACGTTACCACCAAACATTATACAAGACTGAAAGTCATGCTAGTGGCTCCATGAGCCTGTAATTATGCACAGTAGTGCTTTGAGCTAAATGCTCATTTCGGCATGCTTAGACCTACTGCAGGACACAGACAATGCTAACATGCTGATGTTTAGCAGGTATAATGTTTACAATGTTCACAATCTTTAGTTAGCATGCAAACATTTGCAAATTAGCACTAAACACAAAATACAATTGAGGCTGATTAATTTTCTAGATAAATCAAAATGTTGATCAAACTGAAATTTTGACCTGATGGTAGCACTAGATGAGAGTTCCTTATTTAATGAAATGTATGAAATTAATTGTGCTTATGTAATTTATATGTAGCTTTGGCAATATTGTTGCTATACATTCATGCCAATAAAGCTAATTTGAATTTGAAAAGTCATGGGATCACCCAAGTCAGAATTGTCTATGGACCATGAATAATTCTGTTTCCATCTTGTAAATATTGAGATATTTCACTCAAGAAGTGAAGATTATGACCTGCTAGTGGCGCTAGATTGAAGGGGATTACCAAAACCAGTCAGCTTCATCCGTTGGTAACCTTGGTAATCCATTGAACAGTTGTTCAAGAGCCAAGTGGTGAACAGCCACCATTGCCATCTAGAGCCACACTGCTTGTTGTCACTGAATGTAATCCAGGATTTTGCATCAACATTCTGCCCAGTGTTATTGTAGGGTTCAAATCTGTCCCATCTTCCCCATCCACTCTGCCTCCTCTTTCTTGTGTTTCCACAGTAAATAGTCAGATGGAGGCAAAAACAGTGGGGACCAGCTGTTGAGATGTGAAATTGTGCAGGTGTCACTTAATGCTGGCAGTGAGCCACATGACAACATCAAATTCATGTGAGCTGCAATGTAGTTTCCTGCTCTCTAAACTAGTGTATGGTGGCAGCTGAGATTAGAGTTAGAGTACTAAAATAAAGATGGGGGGAAACCTGTGATTAAAAAGCTGTGTGTGAATGTACATTTTTCAGGTGGTGACCATTCATTAATTAAATAACAGTATATCATATTATCTACAGTTTTCCTCATTTCCCTCGTGTAAATGTGTCCTTGTTTTTCTTTAAGTTATTTGATTCAGTGTTCTCACTCTGCAACTTATGTGTTTAAACAGCCATAAGGCAGCAAGTGCAGGCAGATGGTTGAGGCGCTATGTGACATTTTGACTGATTGATTTTTGATCTCCATGTTATTCAAAGTTAAATAAATACATAATTTCTATTTGAGTGTCTTGCCGTATGGCAACTACTTGTTTTTTCAATTAATCATTGACGTTAGCTTCAGAGTAAATCCTCTTTGTATGTGAGGGTGTGCTTGATCTCTATAAGAAACAAAAAGTGATTGACTCAGATATTCTGTACATGTACTGTAGAAATGTGTGCCATCCTAAATCCATATTGTAGCTCTTTTCTTGGAACAACTTGACATCAGCACAAAGCACATTGTTGTCCAAATAAATTTACATGAGGATAACCTAAAAGTGGAAACGTGGAAGGTACTTTTTTCATTAAACATATACTTTCCAGTAACAAAGAGCTTATTGGCCTTTTGTATACTATAATAAGACTACACAATATAATCCTAATAATAGCCAAAATGCAACAGACATGAGAAAATGACAGTTGGTCATTTTATCCAGTGTACCGTGACATAATAGCAGACAATTGATGCGGCATCTGGGACATCTTACGATGCCCCAAAGCAAACTAGCATGTCAGATTGTTTTTTTTCCTTTGTTATCTTAATATGACAGTATTCCCTCCTCTCTTACACTGTCAATATAATTCATCCCCCTCCATCATTTTCGTGCATACTGAATGTGTTCTCTCTGTAGACTAAGACAAACCAAGAGCTGATTGTCAGGCATGATCTATGGAAGAAGTATCAATCCATGACTTTCCTAAGATTATTCAGTATTAAAGTGAACCATGAGCTTCAAGATCGGTATCCTCACTTTCACAGATGAGGTTGAACCTCATCTGTGAAAGTGAATTTTAGCTAAAGAAATTAAATAATTTCAAGCAAATAAATCTTGACTAATGGGACCAGAGAAACACCTTTCACCGCAGTCTCTTGGGTCAGGTCAGAAACATGGGAGAATTATTCTGGTAAATTAATCTTGTCTTTCCAATATACAGTTGACTCAGTCTATGTACTGTCGGTTTGACAAAGTGCTGAGGGACAACTAACGAACCACATGCCCTTACATGCACCTGAAAGGAGAAGGCAAAAAATGAAGAGATACTGCTGGGTTCATTTCCTTGTTCACTCAGATAATAGATTTTTTTTTTAACCTGTGAGCTGCTGCTTAAATAATCGCGTCACCTCTGCATTTTATCTTACTCATATCTATGGCCTGCAAACTCATATCCATACAGAAAGAAACTGCTGCAGCCAAACCATCATGAATAGAAAGCTTTCGGCAAACGTGTGACAACGGGGCACTTATCCTTCTAATGCCACATCATTTTCTGCACTGTGTAACCACACTTACGGAGGGACTGCATATTTGGTGAGCATTAAAATACTGACTCTTATATTATAACTTATATCTGTTATTATTATTATCTTTTTTTAAAAACAAATTTCCGAGTTGGTTTAGTTGAAGGGTATAACCATTTTACCCTCCAAAACTGGTGACACCTGCCCTGTCTCCAATCTCAGCTTCAGACACCTTTTAAAAGGAACTTTCCAGACCTCATCATTTCTCACCTGTCCACAAGACACCCTCAAACTTGCACCTCCCTGCACACCTGTACCTCATTCCCTCATTAATTCCCATGCAGTGTACATATACCACTTTCATTTGCTACATTGTCAGTGTTGCAGTCCAGCCATTCCTGCATATGCCTATGGGCTTGCCCTACGTGTTACCTGTATTCTTGACCTGCTTCTTGCAGTAATTCTAACAGATTTTGTTATTGTTTTGTTCCTTTTTGGACTGCCATCATGTTGCTGAACTGCAAGTCTGTTTATTGACCATAAATTGAGCTGAAGTGCTCTTTAACTCAACTTGCTTCATCTCTGTGAGTGCTTTTGGGTCCTCGCCCTTGTTCTCCTGTACCTTGAACAGTTAAGAATCAGGCCTTTAAACATGCTAGTTTGTCATCAATGACACAAAACTACCACATTAAGGAAAATATTGTCTAAGAGGAGAACTTGTGCATACATGTTTGTCAGAACTTCAGATAGAGAGCAAAAATATTCTTTGAGGATTAACTGTTTAAAATAAGATGGTGCTTCTATCACAACTTTACTTACAAATGCTGAATATTGGCAAATTCACTGAAAGTACTCCCATGTCAGATAACAAAGAATAAAGCAGACTAAAGGCCTTTTCTCACAGTTTGAGGAGAAATTAGTAGTCCCCATTCTGAAAAAGCAGTTGCAATTTTTAACTAAATGAACCTTTAACACCAAGTCTGGTGCAAATGTCTTCATAAAAGAGTAAATAAAATCTCATGGTGAGCTGTGACATCTAATATCTTACATCAAGCTTGAAAAGAGTTCATTAAAAACATGGACTGATTGGGGTTTCCCTTGAAAAAGAGATAGGTACGTGCGAGATAGGTACATTGATGATTTAAAGTTCAACCACAAATGCAGTGAAGCATTTTCATCATGTATGTGTGAAAAAGCAAAAAGAAAGTGATGAAAAGGCCGGTTGGTTTGGTTCTTCTTTGTGCATCACTTCGGGAAGAGGAAAACTCTCACTGCCTGATTTAAACTCCCTGCCTCACTGTTGATGCTTCGCACCCAAATCGGACTGGGCAAGAGGAAACCAAATCCTTGTATCCATTAAAGTTGTGACACTGAGGGGTCTGCAGCAACTTCAGAGGATGAATTCCTCTAAAATAGATGACTCTGGGACAACCCACTGGGCAGAATTTGCCCTGAGCATTACAGATTCCAAATGACCACCCTGCCTAGCAGTTATCTCTCTTCACATATGGTTTCTAATATTAGTCAGAGATTAGTGGCTGCCTTAAATCATTGTCAGAGCACGCAAGGGTGAGAGAATGCAAATATATTACAAGGAATATTATTTGAAAATATTTGCAAGTTGGTTCTCAAGGTCAAATAGGAGACATCCTCTCTGTAAGCTGCTCAAACAGGAAGTGTTGTCAGTGCTAATGCCAGAGCATTTTGATATGTGATTACCTTCAGGGGTCTGAAAAAGTAGAAAATATGGAAATTGCACTGTCAAGCAAAAACCTTACCGCCTGTGCCCTTATTGCTCTGAGTGCCAAAGTGTCCCTTTTTTTAGAAACTTCATTTTCACCCTGATGTCACACCAGAGAAGCATGTGGGCAGCTTAACGGCCCTCTGATCACCATTAGTGCCCCTCTGGTTGGTACAAAAGACCCTCTGGCCAAATCAAGTGCCCCTGTATTGTGACCTAAAGTTAAAATTACCAATGACATTAACCCAGAGCACAAGAGTTGCCCCTCCCCCACCTCCCTTTAGTCTTTACCCCACTCCTAGTCTTTTTGTGCACACCATTGCACATGGATATGTAACTCTGGAAAAAAATTAAGAAAAGCAAAATCTGTTCCAGAAAAACATGCTTGGTACACTTTTCTCTTACCAAACTGTATGTAGCTTTTTAATGCTAATTTATACTAATAGTGGCAATTCCATGTTTCATATAGGGGATAACAAGTCATCAATACAATGTACACATTAAAGAGGTCATACTGTGTCATACTCATTTTCAGATTTAATTTTAAGTAGGGGTTGTACAGGAATAGGTTTACATGGTTTACTTTTCCAAACACACCATATTTTTGTCATACTGCACATTGTTGCAGCATCTCTTTTCACTCTGTGTGTTCACTTCTCCATTTTACCGAGTGAGGCATCTCACTGCTGGGTTAGCTACAACCTACAACTCCGCACTTGAACACTCGGTAAAGTTACATTCCCTTGTTTTATTTTAATATAATCCTACTAATAAAGCATACTTACAGGTTGTGATTCTTAATCTCCAGATCAGAACAACCCCGTCTTTCAGGAGTAAGCATTTCGAACATCCTTAATTGAACTGCGGTCGGTTCAGGAAGCAGTCGTCTGTAAAATGGACTGAACACAACAAAAGGTTGGGGTTGTAGTCGGAACTGTGTTAAATTTATTTTACCCACTGACTCTTCAATTCATCGTCTTTTGAAAGATGATACAGAGGACCCTCACACTGACGAAATACAGCGTTTCCTAGACATGGCAATACCACTAACTGAAGTCTTTGGGCCTCTGCACTAACTAGCTTGGTTTGAGCGCGCACACTAGCCGCTAGGCGAACATCATGATGCGTGTTACATAGTGATGCAGATACGTTACAAAAGTAAAGGCTGGACTACAATCGAGCTGTTTTCAGGCAGTTCAGGAGCAGCACTTTCTTTGGGAGATGGTAACTCTCTTTGGAGTGGACTTTGGGCTTTTTCACTTTATAAATGCATTAAATAAAAAAGATATAAAGACAAAGCATAATGAGTTGTTTAATTAAAGTCTATTCTTGACGTTGGAACAATAGTTTCAAGCAAGTTTTCCATTCATTGGGAGTCGTGTTTCTGGCCACTAGATTATTGAAATATTCACTCGCCTTTTATGCTCTGTTTTGGTCTCCACCAAATCCTGAGGGAAATATGTGGCTGTCTAGTAGCTAGATGTTAGTATCTAACTGTCTTCTGGTTGGTGCTAGACAGGCAGCGTATAGTGTGTTTTAGAGATCTTTTGTTAACAGCTGCCATCTCTGTCTGGAAATGACGAGAGCAGTGAGACTGAATCAAATCAGTAAAGCTGCTGTAAAACCCAAACAATGAGCAGACAGATGCTAAAAGGTTCTATAGAGCTGAGAGGAACTGTAGAGTCCAATGATCATTTTCTGTGGGTTTGTCACTACGAGTGACCGATTTCACATTACACAGTCGTTTGATCCATAGCTTATTTAAAAATATTGATTATGACAACTATAATTCAATGTCCTCTTACTAGCTTTTTCCAGAGTTTTCAACTGCTTCTCATGCACTTCTTCAGCAGATTTGATGATCAGTTGTCAAGAGACAATTTACCAGGGACATTTTTCCATATTTGCCAAAGATTCAAAGACAACTGAACCATCTTCATCCAATGAGAAAGACACTGAGATGCGGTCAATGCTTAAAAATTTATTTGTAGTATAAGCAAAATGAGACAAACAACTTTGCACCTCTCCCCCCAGTATACCCTATATAAACAACCATACAGAACTAAGAAAATGTGTGTTTAATTTAAATAGCTAAGAAGCGGTGAGCAGACTGATAATATGTTGACTTTGTACACTTTGCTAATAAGATGTTGTGTAGCAGCAGGCAAAGTTTGGAGACTATATGACGATGCCCATGATCAGGTGCAAAAGTGCTACTGTGTGCTTAAACAATGTCATTGAAGGAAATGAACAAGATAGACAAATAGTAAACTTGTGGGCCCACAGCGCAATTGATTATCTATAGAACGTGTACAGTCTACTATGTGATACTGGCGAATTAGATACTGTGATACTGATATTTGTACAGTAGACTATCTAGGATAAAGTTCTTGTTTTGTTTTTCGAGGCTAAAGCATTCTGTAGCGTTTTTGGTATAAAGATTTTGTATGTTTACGGGCATAACTTGAGTCAATGGAGAAATATTTTTCAAAAAAACAGTGCCAGGTTCCCGTTATGATAGGTGTTTTTTATTGAAGATCAATGTACTAAACGGCACATATCTCCATTTTCTTCCCTACCAATATTGCTAAAACTGGCACACTTGGACCTGAGATGTCTCTGCCGTTATCAGGCCAGCTGGCAGCCAGTCCACACTGCTCACTCACTGTGTTGAAAGGTGTATGGCATTTTGATAAGAGGTTTTGAGTTTACCTGCATTACCATGTTTCTTGCTGGGTGTTATGACGGCCTGCATTACTCTTTGGGGTGTTGTGTCTGCCCTCCAGGCGGTTTCACTGTTATCTGGGCCTGGCCAGGCTCACACAGGAGAGCTATAAATGAGCACTGAGAAATGAGATAGCCCATGTGTGGCCATACACTACCTTTAACTCATGGATAAAACATGAGGAAGTATGGACTGTTGATGCACGAAACACATGTGAGGCTATCCAATTACATGCATCTCTGTGTGCCTGTGTTTATCACTATATCCCTGTTTCTGTTTGTACCCTACACATTAAAAATTCTAATTATTTTGCCATCCAACTCCCATATTGTATTTTAATGGCACTCTCCAGCTTTCCAATCATATCTTAATGAGAGGTTGGATTGTGGAGGAAAAACTCTTTTGATTTCTGCCATTCTCTCCATGAGGCGTTCCTCCTCTGCTCCATGCTCTCTTTCAAGAGATAAACAGCTTACCTTTGGCATGACCTATTCCACTTTAATAAGCGCTAAGTACTCCACTGTCCCACTTTTCAAAGCTGTTAATTTGATAAGTGAGAGGATCTCTCACTTAGCAATCATATTCTGGACAATTAAACCCATATCTGAAGAACAAGGCCTATCTGGAGGGCTTTTTAGTGCCAATTATGTGGAACCATTTGTCTCAGTGTCTAATGTCTTGAAATGAGCCATTGTTGTCGGAGAGCCATCGCCGATACAATGACGTAGCATTTAGAATTCAGTTCACTTTATTTAAAAACTGAAGAACAGGCTTTACGCTATCACTGATGCGATTCCACCGACAAAACTGTTTTTTTCACATTCTTTTAAAGGGAAATTTGTTTTTTTTAAATGTTTGCAGTTTTGGCTATCATTTCTTTAATTTCATGAAAAATTATACTCATCAAGTTAATTACCAGGATCTGGGAATTTGGTGACATTGGACCCAGATCCAGCAGGGCAAATGGTCTGCTCCGGTTTTAAATGATCTGAACCCTTTTAGGGCCGTTTACATCTGGCATTAAAATTAGTTATGGATGATCAGATTGCAATTGGATAGTGCTTGACCACATGTAAGTACAGGTGAAAATGCACCTGAAGATGCATTGAGGAGGGATTGTGATCCAATCAGCCAACCCACCTCCAGGGGTGGTCAGGGACGCATTGGACACAAGTGCTGTATATACAAATGTGTACTGGTCCCAGTCTTCCACAAATAAAATCGAAAATTTCATGGTGCAGAGTGTACATGCACAGTGTTGTACATGAACACGCTTAAAGAGTGCCGTTCACTGAACGTGGTCATGTTTTTAGCAAACGGTGAACTGAACATATCTGTCGATGTGAACTCCTGTTGAGTTAAACTTAATATAAACTACTAAAATAACAGAAGTGCACATTATGAAGGAATGTAGGGCAAGGAAACTATGCCAGGCGGAACTTAAATTTCACTTTCACATTTCAGCTGAGCTATTACATAGGCACACGGCTGAAGGGAGAGGAAAACATGCGTGTATAATCCATGGAGGAAAATAAATCTCTGTGGGACAGTTCAAAAAGTTATACTATGGTTTTTATCGGTGCAAATGAGTGGAGGATGTGACGTTAAGCTGTTTGAGCTGGACAGAGCAATCGGATCTAACTGTGGACACTTGACATTAAAAACAGGAGTAATTGTAATCAGGTTGAAATCATATCCAGATACAATCTGAATACAAGACGCATTTTAATGCCAAGTGTGAATTATAAGGATTGGCTGAGTTGTGAAAGAAGAACACACACACAGGACAGAGTAATCTTTACTGTATGGTAAATGACCTGTACTTGTGTAGTGCCTTTCTAGTTTTTCCGACCACTCTATGTGCTTTACACTACATCACTTTCACCCCTTTCACATGCTGATGAGCAAAGGCTAAGGTGCCAACTGCTCAGGCTAGGCCCATAGCTACTGGGCAGCTACCAGCAAACTTCCAGCATATTGGCAATTGGCACTCAACCAACTCAACTCCATCAATGAAAAATCACTGGCTTTTAAACAGGAAGCTCCTCCTTCAGACAAACTAATACTAATTAATCAATTAAGATTTTCTGCTGTGGTGATTATGATGTAACACCTATCAGAGCTGATAGCCAGTCTGCTTGGATCCAGTCGACATACTGACACAGAGGTCCAAACCTGCAGCGGTATAACTTAACCCTACCCAATCCAATAAGACTGAATATACTTTCATTTGGACCCTGTCAGACTCAGATTGTGTCTCAGATGTCAGAAAGACGGCTATACCCTGCCCTGTTGGACGCTATTGCGATAAAATGAAATAAATTGGAATGACCACAACCAAAACAAAGTCACAAAAAAAATTACCATTACCTTCCCTGAATTAATTTAGTTAGGCAGCAGGTACGCTTGGGGGTACATCGACCTAACTGACCTCTGTTGGAACCCAGCGCCAACACCCGCTTCCCCAACTCCCAACATGACAAAAGAAGAACTCTGAGGCAAAGGAACTGGATAAACACAAGCAGCAGAGCCAACAGCGTACAGAGATCAGTCAAACGTCACCGCCTCCTGACAGCTGGGTCAGCCAGGTTTCATGTAATAGTGATAAATGTTCTCCCTGTGCTGATGTGAAGTTTCAAGTCTGCAAACTATCAAAACCCCTCAACAGATTGTTTATGTGGTCTTATTTCTTTCACATTTGTTTGAGTCTATTTGATGGCAGTGAGTGAGTCACTTGTGTGATCACAGGACACAGGTTTTGAGGTTTTGTTACCTCAAGATGGTACTGTACCCTTCTATGGTACCTAACAGATACCTAAACATATCCTATATAAGCTATGTTTGATGAACAGAGAGACAGAGTGGTCATCGGGCTGGGTCACTCTCCAAGCTGCTGCAGAGCTTGTAATTGATGCTGAACTCTTTGATTTAATAAACTTTTATGATCAAGAACAGTGTCAAGCGGGTTTCCTCTCAACACATCATCGCAGCATTATTGTTCGGACACCACACATGTCACTGGCCGATTAGATTAAACATTCATGATGCAAGCTTTAGTCACTCTGTGATTCAGATTCCTAATTCAAAGATTGAACAGCATGTTGTGATTATAACCAGCTCCTAGAAGAGGCACATGTTTTTAATGATTTAAACTTTTTTGTTTATTTGTAACTCAAAAAGGAATAAAGGATTACTATTCTTAGAGCAGTTATACCTATATTTTTCATTTGATAAACACATTATTAAATATCTGAATGGGGGGGAAATAACTCGAACTTTGGCAATTTAAAAACATTGTAGGCAACTCTTCCAAACTGGTTTCTGTGATATTTCTGTGATTGATTCTGTGATACAAAAAGAGCTTTAGCAGAAATGGGATGGCACACTTTGTGGATTGTTTCTGTTACATGTTACATCTGTGGGACAAGCCACCTTGTTTTCGTAGACAAGATTAGATCATGATTCACTTCATGGAATCAATTTCACAGTGTATTTCAGCAGCATCCCCTGCAAGATCAGTCTGAATGTCATTTTGGGGAATGATTTGTCTCGCTCAGAGTGCACAAGCATTTCCCATGTACTGTACCTACACTCCTCAGTTTATCATATTTGCCCTCGGAAAATCTTTATTAGCGTGAAAGGCTTGCGTTGGGTCTCAAGGGAGAGCAAGCTGGCATTGATGCAGATGACAGCAGCAGTCTCTTTCACACTCTGAAGTGTTGACAGACGTGGAAATATTAAGGACCTGCCAGGAAGCACTGCAGAACTCACTGCTTGAGCCGCACCGGCTATAAATATTTTAGGAAATAACAATCAGGTCTGTTTATTCTTTCCGAAGTTATCTTTAAGTATGACTGACTTGTTTTGAAGATGATTGTTGTTGTGACAGATTTTGGGGCTGACATTGACTGCTCCCTGTCTCTGTGCTGTATGCGTGCTGACGTTGTGCTTGCCACTTGTGTGATGATGAAGCAGACAGGCTGAAAGTGCACACTGTGTACGGCAGAAGCAATGTTAACACCACAGCTACATGTGTTTGCTTGGCTTTCTCAGAAATGGATAAATATAAACCCAACAAGGACACTGAATTCAAGTCCATAGTATTCACTAAAATATGTTAAGGAGTTTATGTAGTCCTTGGTATTTTTTTCCTGTGAATGTGGCAAGTTGGTCCACGACATAGGTACAGGAGGAAATTTCTCAACTACAGGATGAAATTTGGCACAGACATTCACGCTCCCCAGAGGATGAAGCCTGCTAAGTGTGGAGATCCCCTGAATTTTCCTCCAGCACAATCAGTATGTCAAAAAATTTTAGTGGAATATCTCAACATCTACCTGATGGATTGCCAAGAACATTCTCATACCCCTCTCAATTAATAGTAACAACTTTGATTTCCTGACTGTTCATCTAGCATCATCATCAGTCAAATGTTTCATTTCTCTTTGGTTTCTGACCAAATACTGTACCTCTACAATAATGACAGCCTCAGCTCCACTTTGTGTTTAGTGCAAATTAGCTAATGTTAGTCTGCTAATACGAAGATGGTGAACATAGCACTGTCAAAAATATCTGCTAAACATTAGCATGTTAGCATTGCCATTGTGAGCATGTTAGTATGCTGACATTAGCAGCCACAAGAATGGCTGTAGACTCTTGCATTAGATTTAATATTTAACATGTTGACTACTCTAAGGCTACTTAAAAAAGGATTTAGTATTTCCCAACCACATTATTGATGTTTCTGGCAGTGACAGAAAAAATGTAACTGGAACATCTGTCAGAAAATATACTGAAGCAGTTAACTGAAGAAGTAAAGCACAAAAAATCCAAATAGTTAGATATTTTTAATCCAAAAATACATACATTGGACTCATAAATCCAGATTAGAGTCCTGCTGGTATTGAGCTACATTACATTTTTTTTGTATTTTATACCAATAAAATACCGGCAATAATGATTTTCAATCATCTGTTTAACAAAAACAAACTGGCGGATTAGAGAAAACATTTCAGTCACCTCCACAGTCACCTGTTGTGACAATAGTCGTTGATCACTTTCAAGACTTGAAAATTCAAAACAATCCATGCACTCATTTGTTCCGCAGTCTTCATATATATATATATAATTTCTTTTGTTTTACTGCCTGGATAAGAGCTTTTGATATCATTGTGAAATTATTTTTAAAAACAGATTAGTAATTGTAAAACAAACAAGGATTGATTTAGAAGAAATCATTGATTACTCCACTGTCATGACCAATGATGCAATTAGCAATAGCCTTTAGATTTGCTGTGAGTGTCATGTCTCAAAAGACTTGATTTTGGGTGGTAAAAATATTCTTTGGCAAAACAATTACAAAACAACTCTGCAGACTAGTTAAACTAAGAATTGTTCACTGAATCAGATCAGGACAGACATTCTCATACATCAAAAACATGTTATGTTCTTCAGTCAGTGCCACTCACCGGACACTGATATAGATCTGGAGTTGGTCCCCGGGTGCTGCCCACTGCTCCCTTGAGGGATGGGCTGAATGCAGAGAATGAATTCTGCAACATGTATGTATATGTGACAATAAAATACCTTTACCTTACCTTTATGCTCTGTACTACTAGACTTTCATCTTTATCTTGTCTTCTTGATGTGGGTTGGAGTGTCTGAAACTTTTTGTTATATTTTATTTCCTCAAATGCAATGGGAACATTTTTATTGGATTTTAAAGCAGAAATTAGCAGTTATTCATTCAGTTATCTTGCAGATAAGCCAATAAAATATCTTGAAAAGTGTTGTCATCACTATCTCTCATTTTTGTTCTCAGTATTGAGGCAAATGCCGGTTTTTGTTGCTTAAACAGCAAGTAATTACAGAAGTTAAATGTACTTGCTTGTAATATTCTGCATACACTCTCACAATAGTCTGTAATAAATCACTGAATCTAAAATGACAATGATGAATCACCTCAACAATGCCAAGGCAAAAAGATCTTGTAAAAAACTCAATTTGTAATCTAAGAAATGGCACCTGGTTTGTAGGATATTTCAAGAAAAGTGCCTAAAAATAACCAACAAAATTGATCCATGATTCTTGAGAACACATCTGACACTGCTAAACGTAATGTTTAGCAAATCAGGTCGAGAAGGAAAACAAGCAATGAGAAAGAAGCAGGGGAGAGGTGTGAGGCCTTCCAGAGCAGGTGGCAGAGGCGTCCAGATGCTGCAGAGAAGCAGCGAAGCAGATAATGCCCTGCCTAGATTACCTCTGGGGCCTGATTACAGTGGAGCGTCCTCATTTGGGTCAGCAAGGAGCTGGTTCTGCAGGGATCAGCTGTTCCCACTGTCGTCCTGATGGTCTGAGGTCTCATCTGTCCCAAAACACAGAGGTTTGAAAACACCTTTATGTGTAGTAAAACTTTGTGTTAATTTAAAAAAATGTCACACATCCATATAGGGAAACGATTATGGGTGGAAGATAAAGTGCTCTGTTGAATTAATTAATATCTCAATGGGTAATCATGTTTTTTTGGGTAGGAACATGTTGTCAATTTCTAATTTCTGTACATTTGAGGCACTTCAAATAGCTTGATTGCACATTAGAGATGGTATAGTATAACACTGTATAGTTTATTTTGCTCTAAGTTATTGCAAATGATATTGCATCTTTATTCAAACAAAGAATGTATGTATTTAAAGGGTAAGTGTGGCATTATTCTAGGTTTTTCTTTTCTTCCTGTTTTTTCCAAATTTATCTATAGAAATCATGTTTATCCTGATGGAAATGGTCCCTTCCTCAGTGATATGTGTTCACACACAGGATTAAGAATTATATGACTAAACCTAAAAACTAACTGATGAAAGAGTATGTGTTTATGCCTGGAGATTGGAAAAATGTCATTTCTGACTCATGCAGTGAGGCCTCTATCTTTTCATCAGCTACCACTGTCTAAATCTGTTAATCTAATTGGTACATGACTGCTTGCACACTAAGGGACTGATGATTATTGCTTATGGTGATCATTTTGCATATCAATGTAACTTCAAAAATGATAAAGTCCAGAGGCTTAAAGGCATAATTTTTTCCAATAACCAATATAGATTAGAAACTCAGTCTTCCGACAAATAAGTGTAATACGATGTGGGTTTTGTTGTTGCTTTTTTTCTTTAACCCCACAGAGGTGCCACATTGACATCAGTACAACCTATGTAAAATGATTTGTGCCAATTAACAATATTTATTGCATTCATTGTTGTGTTTGTTGGCGCATTATAATGTGATTTGGTCTTTAAATGAGGTCCTGCTACTGGGAATGCATTAAAAACAGTTAGATCAGTACCATTTGGAACTTTTCTGGTTTCCAGCTACAGTAAAATGAAATACACATTCCCTTTTTGCTGAGACAAAGATGAGAAGACTGGAAGACTCTCCTGTCTGTATGCTAAATATGGAGCTACCACGAACAGCTGGTTAGCTTAGCTTAGCATAGCTTAGTGTAAAGATGGCTGACAGGGGGAAATAACTAGCCCGGCTGTATCCAAAGATAACAAGATTTCAAGCTCACTGATTACATTTGTCAAGTAACCAGCAGAGAAGTTTCTGAAATAGTCCAGCACATAACACTCCATAAAACAGCAAATCGTCATATTTATACTTCAGTTTATGAACATATTAAACAAATGAGATATAAAGTGTTGATTAGTGAGCTTTACAGGTAGTAACTGGCTGCTCGTGGTAGCTATATTTAGTGAACTGATGAGCGGTCAGCTGATTTCCCAGAACTGTTCTTTTAACCGCAACACTATATGCCCAAATTTGAATGCCCAAAGACCAAAAAGGGTTGCTCTCTATGGTATGTTACGGACATAGTCAGTTTTATTCACTGTTAACGCTGGACTATTTGTCAATATGTCTATATTGTTTTGTTCATAGTGTGTATATTAGTGTTGTCTATTCTGTAGTTTGTGTCTGATTTTATTATTATTTTATTATTGTGTTATTGTATTACTGTATAAGTAAGCACATCGTGAGCAATGTACAATTCCTCGTATGTGTACACATACCTGGCAATAAAACTGATTCTGATTCTGTTTAAAAAACTTGCAATACTAATGCAGCTCACCTGCATTATCACCTCAATGTCTCATATCTGCTGCTCCATGAATTTATTTATTGAAATCAATTGGTTTTGTTGTTTTATCTACTAGCATCCTTTTCCTTTCATTTGGTTTTTCATTCAGACTAATTCTCCTCTTGTTCACATCTTGGAGCAAGCCACAGTCCACATATTGACATGTAAATAAGATTTCATTTTTACTGTTGATATTTCCTCCGTGCTTAAACATTGGAAGAAACTAAAGGTGTGTGTGCCAGAAGTTTAACTTGAGAGATGGAGAATCAGCTGATAGACACTTGGCAGTGCCATCGTTAGAGAGCGCAAACATAATTAACTAATCATACTGGCTGACACGTTACAAATACAGATGTAATTGACTGCCAATGTGAGTTTGAAATATTCATACAGATAAGTCACAACAGTTAGACAGTGATACTGTTACAAACACAATCCCAAAACTAATTGGGTCAGCCACTGCTCAAAGAGGCAATTTGGAAAGCAATTACAGTCTCCAGTTTGCTTGTGAGCAACTGATAACCGCGTGAAAATGTCTAAATCCTCTGATGAATCTTGCCAAAATGGAGGTTTGCTCTTTTTCAAACATGACTTTACAACACCTAATCAATTCCGGCATCACAGGTAAGCGATGAATGCACAGATATTACAGCTACCAATCCTTGAAATGAATTGTATTCTGTAGGAATGTGTCCAATCCCATGATCCAATCCCATTATCACCAAAGTAACGGTCCCTGGCTGCAAATGATCAAACTGGATTTGTGCCTCTGAAGTTTCACTGACTGAAACCAAATCCAAAGGAGTCGAAAATAGAGTGAGTGATGTTGAAGGTGAATGAAATTGCTCACACATTCACTCTTGTATAAAGGGTACCATGTGGAAGGCAATCAGAAGAGAATGACTGGGTGATACAACATGTCATGTAACAGTAATTACTCAGTTATGAATAAAATAATTGATGTCAAGTCAATTCTGAGTTCAAAATGAAAAGGTTATCGCAAGTTTGTTTTTGTTTATTTCTTTAATGTTTAAAACAGTATATTGTGGTGATTATAAAGGGTCAGTTCATCCAAATTACAAAAACAAACGTTTCTTACACACTTACCACTGGTATTTGGCAATGTGAAGGTTTTCAGAGATCTGCCTCAGGGGTAGATTAGCTCGCCAATACAAATTATGTAAATGTTCCATGCATTGCTCCCAGCTTTGAAAATTAAAAAAACAAAAGCAGGGACTCCAGAAATAATCCAGATCAATAGTGTTTTTCTCTAATAGTAAATAATCTCTAGTGAAAGTTATTTACAGCAATTGGTTTGAATTTCCATCCCATCAAAATTCAGTTGAGGGAGTTGATTGCAATTCATCTGCTGGGAAACACGGAAGTCTGAACCACATTTCATGGCAATCCATTGCAATGTTGAGACATTTGATTAAAAAACTAGAGGACAATTCAGGAGGGTTTGTCCTCTGGGAACCATGACTAACGGTAAAAATAGTTATTGAGAGCAGAGATTAAAACACACAGACATACATTCACTGGCCCCTTTATCAGGTACACCTGTATAATTGCTTTTTAACACAAATAGCTAAACAGACAATCACATGGCAGCAACTCAATGCATTTAGGCATGTAGACATGGTCAAGACAACTTGCAGATGTTCTCACCGAGCATCACAATGGAGAAGAAAGGGGATTTAAGTGACTTTGAATGTGGCATGGTTGTTGGTGCCAGACAGGCTGTGGCTGTGCCACTCCTGTCAGCTAAGAACAGGAAACTGAAGCTACAGTTCGTACAGGCTCACTAAAATTGGACAATAGAAGATTGGAAAAAGGTTGCCTGGTCTGATGAGTCTGGATTTAAGCTGCAACATTCAGATGGTAGGGTCAGAAATTAGCGTAAACATGAAAGCATGGCTCCATCCTGGCTTTTATCAACAGTTGGAGTGGAGGATATTTTCTTGACACACTTTGGCCCCCATAATGCCAACTGAGCATTGTTTAAATGTGACAGCCTACCTGAGTACTGTTGCTGACCATGTCCATCCCTTTATGACCACAGTGTACCCATCTTTTGATGGCTACTTCCAGCAGGATAATGCACCATGTCACAAAGTCAAATTATCTCAAACTGGTTTCTTGAACATGACATGAGTTCACTGGACTCCAATGGCCTCCACAGTCACCAGATCTCAATCCAATAAAGCACTTTTGGGATGTGGTGGAACGGGAAATTCACATCATGGATGTGCAGCCGACAAATCTGCAACAACTGTGTGATGCTATCATGTCAATATGGACCAATCTCTGAGGAATGTTTCCAACACCTTGTTGAAAATATGCCAAGAAGAATTAAGGCAGTTCTGGAGGCAAAAGGCGGTCCAACCCAGTACTTGCAAGGTGCACCTAATAAAGTGGCCAGTGAGAGTATATTTAAATACATAGCATATGATGGTAAGTAACATTAAACTGTGTTGTCAAAACATAATTTAACATTAATTGTAAAATTATAACTTCACCAGTCATAGATAATGTTGCTTTGGTTGACGTTTTAATTCAGACAATATCCCATTATGGCTAGCTAAGTTGGCTCATGTTACAGCACCTTAGCATTAATGTTAAGCTAGCTAACTAACTTATATGAGTTAAAAATTAACAAAGCCCAATTTGGATGAGATGTTTCTGTCTGGGACAGGAGTGATTTTAACATCAGTTACCTGCAGTGGTCAGTAATTTTAAGCCAGTCATGAGGGCATATTTAGAAGTATATTTCACCCCTCTAGTAGTAACAAGCTAAGCTAATCTGATAGCCTAACTTAGATAGCAGGTTCTAGTATAACTTCTAGGATAACTCGTTTGAGTCCGTTTTTAGCTGATATTTGCTAATATTTTGTTAAATTGATGCCATTAAAAAGTATGCCGAAAAAGCTAACGTTATTAACTTAGCAGTTAACCTTGCAGTTTGCAATGGAAAGGTGGTTGTAACTTACAGACAACCTGATTACTTTATTACTGAAGGAAACTTGAAATGTGATTATTTCTCAGGCAGGTTAAGTTAACTAACCTTAACTTTAGTGTTTTTTCTGCGACCTTTAAGAGGATTTATGGACGTAAATTGGCAGTTTACATCGGATATGTCATCCACGGGAAGTTTACTCACATTGAAAGATATACTGTGGATCTGCAATCTTTCAGATTATTAAATCAACATTTAGGCAAAAATCCCTAAACACTAAGTAATGTTAGCTTAATTGATGCCGGTTCATGTTTTTTCTCATTTGTCATTTTTTCAACTTTGGTTATTGTAAAATTGGTCTTAAATTGAATCCCGAGTGGCATTACTAAAAGTCTCACATCTAACTTGTTTGCATTATAATGTGCTTTGCTGCAGCATGAAGCTCATTCACAAGTGGCGCCCAGTCTGATTTGGGGACTGCCTGCTTCTCACCCTTTCCTGCCGCCGGAGTAAAGTTAGTAATACAGTATTAGACTTGATTTAGCTGACTAAATTAGTATTTTGTCAAATACTGACAATGGTCCACTTATTTATTGATTTTAATAAATGTACCAATTTTTCTTTTTGATGTAAGAAAAGAAATAACCACAGGGCTCTACAGTATAAGCATTTTAAGTGCATGTGTGAGTGAGCATAATTCTGTGAGTGTGACAGTGTGAAAAAGTGTGAACAATTATTTTGCCGCACTGAGCGACTTTTGAGTTTCGACAGCCATGACAGCAAAAAGCATTTAACTAAGGAACCACAGGGTGGCTTAAAGGTTCTAAGAAGTATTTAAGCTTTTATACAAACCAGTAGATGTTGGTCATCTAGATTTTATATATTTCTGTAGCCAGTTTTGGCCAGATGAGCCACTTTATGAATGGATCCAAATCGGATCCGGGTAGGGTATGGGCCAGATCTGTTCCGGATCCGCAATCCTTCCCGCTGTGCAAGTGGACTCCGTTATGGACCCGTTTTGCGGATCCTGCGATACCTCCGGTGCGGAGTCAGTTTGCTATCTGGGAGGCTACATCCTGCATACCAGGCTGCTGGGCAGGACAGGGTTGAAAAAAAAAAAAAAGTAAATACATAAAATTGATCAAATACATGATCACACTAATGATTACAACATATCTTAAAATTCTGACCTAATCAAATTGTTTAGAAACACTGAGTCAGATTGCCTTCGAGTCAGAAATAATGGTTTTGAAAGTATGTAAGAATATAGCTTCCTGCAGTTTTATGTCCAACCGAAGCATGTTCAATTTCAGAGAGTAGCGTAAATGATGTATCTTTTAACCCTGGTATGTAGAGATTAATCTAATACTCATTAGAGTTTGATATTTGTTAAGTGGGAATGTTAGCCTAATTGTAGCATTTGAAAGTGGGTCAGCAAAATATCAGGGTTCATCCTCCAGGGACCATTAGTATTCCAAGCAGATTTCCTGGAAATTTGGCCTTTAATGCTTGAGATACTTTTCCCTGGACCAAAGTGGAAATTTGGACATGATGGTGGTTCTCAACACATTTTACACATTTTCACATATTTTTGCCAAACGTGCAAATTGAATTTGCAATTGAAATATTGTTAAATATAGGGTCTACAATGATCATGGATATATTTAAGACAACCGGTTTGCCGAAGCAGAAGGGGGACATCCCTGACACCACAGCTGCTTTGCAGGCAAATAATGATTCACAGCTCATTCAATTAGCTCAGAAGTCCTAATATAGTAGCCGAAGAGCAGTACATTGCCTCAGCCATAAATCAAATGGAATTACAAACTAGAAGACACGTCAAGACTGAACATTAAAATGCATCCCACTTCTACATATGCATCTACATTCATTCATGTAGTACAATTTCCACATCCATCAGTGCATAGCTTGATAAAGATTAGTCACAATGAGTGCCTTGAGTCAGCTAATGCTCAGCTAAATCATTAATTTACTCCAATTAAAGAGGCGAAAACCTATTTCTGGCTCGCACATTCAGTCTTTGAAACAGCTGCGTTATTAGTTGTTGATTAAGTTTGTTTGTGAGCCTCTGTTCATTTGCATTTTTGAAGCTCCTCACAATTTCCAGCCTCCAAAATGCATCCAAAGGCAACAGGCAGATGGCTGCTATTCAGTGTTTATCAAGCAACACTAACTTTTATGTCTTTCACTCTGGTCTCCAGAGACTCATTATCAATGCTGGTTAGATGCTATAGTAAAATGCAGTTCAGAGGTTGAACACCTGGCAACAGAGATGAAGAATATTACCGAATTCTTAACATAAAATCCATAAGATATGCATTATATAGAAATACCCACTGGTCTGGCCATTCTTTGATGACCCCCGTAATCCTGTGTAAATAGACCATCCTCAAATTGTATTTGTTCATCCATCAGTTAAGCTTATTTTCTTTCATAGCCAGGCTTTATCAGTGAGGGGTGTCAGGGCCCGAGGCACAAACCTACTGAAAACCATCAGAATAATTCAATCAGATTGCCCAGAGATCTCATTACAGGTCTGGAGCGGGACGCTAAGCATTAGACTTTCGGTGTTGCCAGCAGAGGCTCTCTGAAGGCGGTGAGTTGGCTGATTGACAGACTGAAGGTTCTTTCAGGGTGAGTTCATAGTTAAATTGCCTTCTGCTCCCCATTCTCTATATCAGTGCTCTGTCTCTCAACTCTCACATTCTCTGATACCCACTTTCAAGTCCTTCATGTAACAGGTATAACACATATAACGATACATTTCATCATAAAATATGACTCAATTTTATTAGGGGGTTTTTCTGGTTGTTAGATGGGCTACCAGATACTTCATTAAAACCAGGTCTTCAGTATAATGCACATGCTTCAAATATTAAATAGACAGAAAACATAGTAAAACATTTCACTTGTCCTGTGAAATCTCTCAGCATCTACTAAATACAGTGCCTTGCGAAAGTATTCGGCCCCCTTGAACTTTGACCTTTTGCCACATTGCAGGCTTCAAACATAAAGATATAAAACTGTAATTTTTTGTGAAGAACCAACAACAAGTGGGACACAATCATGAAGTGGAACGAAATTTATTGGATATTTCAAACTTTAACAAATAAAAAACTGATAAATTGGGCGTGCAAAATTATTCAGCCCCCTTAAGTTAATACTTTGTAGCGCCACCTTTCGCTGCGATTACAGCTGTAAGTCGCTTGGGGTACGTCTCTCAGTTTTGCACATTGAGAGACTGACATTTTTGCCCATTCCTCCTTGCAAAACAGCTCGAGTTCAGTGAGGTTGGATGGAGAGCGTTTGTGAACAGCAGTTTTCAGTTCTTTCCACAGATTCTCGATTGGATTCAGGTCTGGACTTTGACTTGGCCATTCTAACACCTGGATATGTTTATTTGTGAACCACAAATAAACATATCCATACATATTGCTTTATGTTTTGGATCATTGTCTTGTTGGAAGACAAATCTCCGTCCCAATCTCAGTGTCTTTTGCAGACTCCATCAGGTTTTCTTCCAGAATGGTCCTGTATTTGGCTCCATCCATCTTCCCATCAATTTTAACCATCTTCCCTGTGCCTGCTGAAGAAAAGCAGGCCCAAACCATGATGCTGCCACCACCATGTTTGACAGTGGGGATGGTGTGTTCAGGGTGATGAGCTGTGTTGCTTTTACGCCAAACATAACGTTTTGCATTGTTGCCAAAAAGTTCGATTTTGGTTTCATCTGACCAG
>NC_060150.1:41126559-41191743 GCF_021292245.1 Micropterus dolomieu | reverse complement strand
TATCGCTTGCACAGTGCTCCTTGGGATGTTTAAAGCTTGGGAAATCTTTTTGTATCCAAATCCGGCTTTAAACTTCTCCACAACAGTATCTCGGACCTGCCTGCTGTGTTCCTTGTTCTTCATGATGCTCTCTGCGCTTTAAACGGACCTCTGAGACTATCACAGAGCAGGTGCATTTATACAGAGACTTGATTTCACACAGGTGGATTCTATTTATCATCATTAGTCATTTAGGTCAACATTGGATCATTCAGAGATTCTCACTGAACTTCTGGAGAGAGTTTGCTGCATTGAAAGTAAAGGGGCTGAATAATTTTGCACGCCCAATTTTTCAGTTTTTTATTTGTTAAAAAGGTTTGAAATATCCAATAAATTTCGTTCCACTTCATGATTGTGTCCCACTTGTTGTTGATTCTTCACAAAAAATTACAGTTTTATATCTTTATGTTTGAAGCCTGAAATGTGGCAAAAGGTCGAAAAGTTCAAGGGGGCCGAATACTTTCGCAAGGCACTGTATATTGGCACAAAATTTAATACAGAATTCTTTGTTCTCTGATGATAAATAATCACTCAGGTGATCCCAGAGTGATTATAGTTGTCAGCACCATCTTCAGGTCAACACTTTGTTTTATGAGTGTATATATATATGCAAAACCCATGACATTCCCCTCAGCTTCATCTGTACTTTGTGTAAACATCAGCCTGTTAGCATTGTCATTGTGAGTATGTTAGCTGTCATTAGCATTTCACTAAAAGCACAGCTGTGCCTAAGTATAGCGACAGAGCCACTTTTAGGCTGTAGTCTTGTTTTAATGTAATGCATGTGTAATCATAGTGGCTTTATACCAAACAAAGATATGCTTTCTGGCAAAGTTTGTGTTCTCAAAGTTTGGTACTTCATCAAACTGCACAATAACAATTTCTTAAAGAACACTTCTCTAAAAATATTCATGTTATCTGCTTGACTCATGGGACTACAAAAACATATTGCCAGTTACTAAAAGCCTCTTGTATAAAGTAGAACATCTTACCTGGAACCATGTTTACTCAAAAAAATATCTTGAGATCATTGGAGTGTTTTCTCTCGTGCAGTGTTCCTGTGCTGCAGAAATAGAAGTGATTTTTCAAATGGTCTCAAGGGCAAAGTGTGAATTGTACATTGTCAGATAAAAAGCTGTTCATCTGCTACACAACTAATGAAATACAAATCTTTGTTTGAAGCTGTGATATGAATTTGGTGGCAGGAATCTCCATGAGCCTAACTACAACATCTGGAGAAGACTGTGCACATTTTTTCAAGTCTCTGCTGGGAGCTTCAGATTTAATGGCTGCTGGTTGCTTTACAAAAGGCTTCTACTTTGTCATGTTTTGTATTACACAGGGTATATGGTGTAGGGAAAACTCTGTAAAGTAAAGCAAAGATGCTACTTGCTGATATTCCCCAAACTATATGGTCATACATCATTTGTAACACATTCTATTTATTGCACCTTACTTCACCTCTGTCACTTCACCTCTTCCATGAAGGTTGTTTCTCCAATAGCAACTTTACCTGACTTCACTAACCTGTCTTACTCCTTCTCTCCATTTCCCACAGACTTGCTCCATTTGTTCTCCAATTATATTCCATTACTAGACCAATACTGGAGGCTGGGCCATTTAGCTTTCTGACCCCTCTTTTTCTGTCTCTCTTTCTCTCTTAGTTGAGGGTGTTGACCAGTCCATGTGACTCAGATTTAGACACTAAAGAAAGCAGCAAATCCACTGAAGAAGACAAAAATAATAAGTAGAATAGCAGCTCAAATAAACTTGCTCTCAAAAAAAAATATCTTCCACTGTGAGTGGTAGTGTCTAAAATGCTTTGCTGTGGGATTAACCAACCTCATCTCTTTTTTCCTGATCTCCTTTCTTGTTTCCAATCGTTTTGCTGCAAAAATAGAATATCAGAGCACATGAATCTTCTTCTGAATGGTCTTAGTGACCTTTAATCCTTCAGTGACAGTTCTCTAAACCCCTGCCCCGAACTGCAATTGTCTAATCATAGCTTTGCAACTGTTACCAGACACACAGTCCAGTCAGGCGAACTATTTAAAAATATAAATATAATGTATACTATATGTAATCTCAGCAGCCTAACAGGATTATGTTTGAACTTAATAACAGTCTGATATGATTCCATATCATAATTATATATCTAGGATTATTGCTGGACACAATATAAAAACAATGTTGCTTCTTTGTTTCCATGTCTTTAGTCTTCAGTCTGATCGTCTTCTTCAATCATCAGTCTGAGACAGCATATAATCATGTATGTTCCATCAAGTGCTTATGAAATGTTTATTTTATTTTTTTTATACGAGTCAGGTGGAAGCATTAAAAAGTCAGTTAGAGACAGCATTTCAACCAACTCATGGACTTAACATTATCTTGGTTAGCTGTCTAGCCTCACCCCATCAAAAACAAATTTCTAAAGCACAGAGACAAACTTTAAGGCAAATGCAAGATGAAGATGATGTGATATCATTGAATGCTACAGAACAACTAATAAATTGGACCTTGTAGTAAGATTGTTTTCTCAACAGTAAAGTCAGTAATGTAAAAATTAACTTAGGTATAGGAATGTGTCTGTTTTCTGAAAAGATGTCAAACTTCACTGAAAATGTGGGTTGATGTGGTGATATTCTTTGTCTTGTTGGAATGTAGTTACATGTCAAGGCCTTTTTCACACATCATGTGTAATTTATGAGCAGTTAACAGTTTTGTTTTCAAATATAAGCAAGCTTTAATTTCCTTTAACACCGCGGTAACCTCCCAGGGCATCTTTCTTTCAGCTAATCTGAGAAATCTCCTCATGTGAGAGATGAATGTTTGTAACGGGGCCACATCTTACATACATAACATTAAAACAGCAGAGGAGACGAGGAATGCAATGTGTGAATTCTTCATGTGTTTCTTTAGCCCTCTGGCTGCTCTTGTTAGCGTTTAATGAGAACTTAATCATATGTGATGACCATTTTTTTGGTCAGCTAAAGATAACATGGTGAGGAGTTGGGGGAGGTGAAGGAGGTGTCCCTAATAATAACTTCTTTTCCAGCCCTTTAGTAAAAACAAAATTCAGCACATTAGGGACAGTTGTAGCCTAAGGAGGTGTGGGCTTATGTCAGTAAGTTCAGGAGTTCAAATCCTAGCAGTTCACTGACCAATTGGGAAAATCTGGTTGGTGAGGTTGAGTGAGTTAAAGTCCAAGTGTCCTTTACACCAGGCCCTGAGCTAGTCTAGTGGGCAATAAGCAGAAGACTGAGGTTGTACTGGGCAGCTCCCGAGTGTAAATATGTGTAACCTTATCAGCGGAAACCATAGTCGTGCTGTGAACAAGCTTGTGTGCTCAGCAAACCTTTCCCTGCATAATTAGCACTTGGAAAAATGAACTTGGGTGAATATGATTTGAGGTCAGCCTGCTGTTACCATCTGTGCAGCAGGAGCAGAGGAATCTTTACTGCTCTGTGCTAAAAAAAACTGATTCAAATCCACAACACCACTTCCTCAGGACCCTCTGAAGAATTCAAAAGCACAGGAGATCTCTAAATCCACACTCATAAAATGTGCTTTCAAATATTTATATGGTTTGGCTCTCAGTTTTGTGGTATGTTGCAGCCCCTGGGTACACCTGCCAAGGTAGAATATAGAAAATGCATAATTCTTTTATTGCAAAGCTCACTTTATGAATCTGATTTCATCCTTTAAGATACACAAATAAGAAACTTTTACGTTCACTTTGGACTTTAAAATGGCTCTGTGTTCTCCCCGTGTCCGCGTGGGTTCTCTCCGGCTTCCTCCCACCGTCCAAAGACGTGCAGGCTAGGTTAATTGGTGTCTCTAAAAATTGTCCTTGGGGGTGAATGTGAGTGTGACTGGTTGTTTGTCTGTGTGGCCCTGCGATGGACTTGCAACCTGTCCAGGGTGTACCCCGCCTTTTGCCTGATGTAAGCTGGGATTGGCTCTAGGCCCCTGCAACCCTGTATGCGGGATAAGCGGTTGACGGTGGGTGGATGGATGGATTAAAAAATGTATTGCAGAATTACACAGCCATGCGTAAAATGTAATAAATAATAAGATATAATAAGATAAGTTAAGATCCTATTGATCCCGGTGATTGAACCGGTCGACATGCAAATTCAATAATGAGGGTGAAGGTTAGCAGTAAAGTACATCGGGGCGATGTCAGTGCTAGCATTGTTAGCTTGCTAGCTAGCAACTTTAACGTAGCTAACGCTATGTAGTTAACATTAGCAACGATGTAGCATGGTAACTTACGTAACGTAACGTTGCTAATGCTAACAGTAACATTATGTAGCTAACGGTAGCTACGAGGTGGAATGGTAACTTACGTAACGTAACAAATAAAACCAAAAAATAATGTGTGTGTAATTATTAGGGCTGTCCCCGACTAAGGATTTACATAGTCGAATCAGAATCATGTTTGTTTTTGTGCACAGCAATTGCAAGGGGGGGGGGGGGGCCTAACACATGGTGGCTCCGCTTTAACCTTGAGAAGCTGCAGAGCTGCAGTCGCTATTCATTCAACTTACACTGTAAATTTTCAGCTAAACTGAGGCTTATTGTTGACCCTTTTCTCTCTCTCTCGCTCTCGCGCCTGCCATTCACCGGCCTTGTGTGAATTTTGCATGCACGGCGTGCTGCCGACAACTACATGCATGTCGCAGTTCCTTGCGAGTCTATTTCAAGTAGCTGGCTATTTAAAAACGATATAATTTTCTTTGTGTGGTTCATCAACAGTGATAAATTATCCGAAAGTTTTTCTTTTTACATGTTTATTTACAGCATTAAACATTGTAATGTTATTGTAATAGGCTGTATATTAACTTATTGGGAGAAAAATGGTAGTTCTATCTGTCAGACTGACAGTCGAATCAGACTCCGCCCATCGAAGCATCGAACCTTCAACTATTAGGGGTCAGCCCTAGTAATTATTGTTTCACTTGGGAACCGAACACCGGCCTCCTGGGTTAGGGACCAACTTACTATCTACCCGACCACCTCGCCACCACCTTAGTGTAAGACTTTCATGGCTATTTATACCACACACATGCTGATTTTACCTGTGACAGTAGGCGTAAAATGGTATGCCATTTCTGTACAATAAAAGTCAATGCAGTGCAAATGGCATGAAATGACACGTGAAATGCAAAAAATTGCGATGGAGTACCACATCAAATGACTTAAGAAATTGCTGTGTTATTCTTGCGCCTTTTGATGATACCAGGCTGATGATCATGATGAGGTTCAGCATGCTAATATTCCGTAATTAGCACTAAACACATTGTAGAACTGAGGATGATGAGAATGTGAATCATTTTGTAAGTATATGGTCAGAAATCAAAGTATTTACTTTGATTTCCCTACAGCAAAGATAGATACACCAGCGTTCACCAGTTCATCCTGACCGTATCAGGTTTACAATTCACTGTGGGGGAACCATGAATGAACATACACTATTTGGTGCCAATCCATCTGGTAAATATTGAGATAGTTCACTGGATAAGTGAAAACTTTGACCTGCTGGGTCAATTAGGATTCATCATCTGGGAATCATGAATGTCCGTGCAAAACTTCATCCATCCGGTAGTTAAGAAGTTGAAAAGAGTTGAAAGAAAGTGGTGGACCAAGCAGCTTATATACAGACATTGCTATCCCTAGAGCCACTAGCCATGCCAGGCTAAAAAATAATGCCAATGTAATTATATGCCAATGCACATAATGTAAAAATCCAGTACTGTACTGCAATGTATATAGTAGTTTGATGTGTTAGTACTGCCACCAATGTAAAAGTAATACATGATCGAGAACAAGGTGCAGGTGTGTTATTGTAAAATACCTTCTTTAATAGGTAACATTAAAGCTACACCTTGGTGGTTGAGAGGTATTGGTCCGTGCACGAAGTATAATTCATCTTCCCATTATATGATGAAAACAGCCAGTTTAGGGGGTATTTCCTAATTTTATTGTTCTACTTGCGCTAATGCAAATGTATATTGAACACTGAGTTCTTTTTTCCAGAGCCGATGCTGCCTAAACAATGTTAGCACTATCCTGTGTTATTGACCCATTGTATGAAGACCAAAGCGTCTGCTTGTTCCATTTTCCAACTTGTACAATGGAAATTTACCAAGAAAGTGTAAACTGGAAACAGAGGCCGATGGCCATCAAAATAAAATATCCGAGTTTTTATGTAATTTTTAGGATAGCTAAACTTAACAAACAAATAGCGTAGCCCAAAGATTGCACATAATTCGTACTTGTCGTATTTCTGCCACTTATCCATACATTACTTAGAATGCTGTGATTGATGCATCTGTAATGATTCATTTGTGTAATTTATAAATGAATTTATTTGATTAAGGCAATTTAGACTAATCTGTTACTTTTGGTGAACGTTAAAGGCTATACATAGTGTTATGACCTGTAATGAGTCTGACTGGTAAAAAGAGTTGATCTTTGACTTTATTGCTGCGGTCTGTTGTCATGGCAATAACACTAGGCTACTACTCTATCCTCCTAATGCAGGAACAAGATTAACAGAAGCAGCCACTCAGACCAAACCCTGAATGCTTATTTAAAAGCATATTATATATAGGCTATATATTTGTATTTAACGTGACTAGCCTTAATTTAAATTGGTGCTTATGTGGAAGCTGTTCACAAAACGGGTCTCTATCAGCCTACAATGGTCATAAACAATACATATAAAACACTGTTTTCACTGTTCAAGTCCCTTTACTTCTTGAGAAATTATATTTTTCTACCCGTGTGTTACGTTTTGTTTGAGGCGGAACCCAAGTGCGGACACAAACACTACCAGAGACAAGGGAAAGTTCATGTAGTTTATTTGAACAACAAAAAGTATTTCTTGAGAGAGGGTACGAGCAGGGGCGAGACAGGCAGCAATGGTGTTCAAAGAACGTTTCGTTCATAAGACCTAATCGTGTGTATGACTCGGGAGGAACGGGTTGTCTCAGTGAGTGATTCGTTCATTTTCACGCATGCGTGAAGGATCTTGGACTCTTACGTTCACTCGTCACTAGTGTTGTGTCGTTGAAAGAACATTTCGTTCATTTGACCTAATCTTGTATGTAACTCAGGAGGAACGGGTTGTCTCAGTGAGTAATTTGTTCATTTTCACGCATGCGTGAATAGCCTTAGACTCTTACGTTCACCCGTTACACAGCAGCTGCATGGGCTCCGTCAGCACAGGAAACAGAATTGATTAGTATTAGTAAGCGATTATACTTTGTCAATTAGAGCAAGCCAGGCAGCCTTCTGTGTTTGAGAACTGTGCTGTTTTTGTTTTTAAATTGCCCACTGGAGGGCTTCAGCACCGCAATAACCAGCCTAGTTAAAATGAACGAAATGACACCCAAAAAGATTAGTTCATTTTAATGAATGAGATTTGGTGACTCGAGTCTTTCAGAAGAGTGCCTTTTCCTGCCGGCTCCGCCAGCACAGGAAACAGAATTGATTAGTTCACGACTCTCAACTGTGGGTCTGTTTGAGTCGTTCATTTGTCACGTGGCAGCTCGGCTACAGGGCTGTGGTAAGCAGGCAGCACAGGAAACAGAACTGATTAGTTCACGACTCATAGCAATGGTGGGTCTCTAGGTCATTCATTTGTCACGTGACAGCTCCTACTGTGGAGCAGGAATGAACTACTCGTTCACCGCTCACATGGGTCTTTCGTTCATTCTGCTGGTTGAGTGACTGCCAGCGCCGGAGAATGAGAGGCAGGTCGGCTGTCAGGTAACTGGACTGACATTATATAGCTATTTTGTTAATTATGTGACATTTAATAAAGCAGAACATTATTACAGCGCAGTGATGTTGTGCTAAGTTATAGTTTTAACACAGCCGCACCGTAACTTTAATTTTTTTAATAAGAGTGTGTTTATTCATATAGTGTATCAAGCTTATTACTTCTACATATTTACTGCAAATCTGATATTAATATTTTACTCATGGATAGGGACGTTAGGCTACTGTATGAATGAGCATGGCAGAGATAATGATAGTAATTATATACATAAGCCTTTATACGGCTGGTCTGGTTGTATACTCAGGAAAGATTGTGAAAATGGAAGGCCGGAGTAGTGGTGATTACATATTGACAATATATTTCTGTGGTTTGAATTTGGTTGTGGGCCCAGGGGGGTTTATATAATGATGATATACAGTAATCAAGAGGTGAATTTGTGCATTATACTTTGTCAAATAAAGCAAGCCAGGCAGCCTTCCGTGTTTGAGAATGGCGCTGTTTTTTATTCGCCCAATAGAGGGCTGCAGCGCCACAATAACCAGCCTAGTTCAAATGAACAAAATGACTCAAAAAAAGATTAGTTCATTTTAATGAACGAGATTTTAATGAACGAGTCTGTCAAAAGAGTCGAACTTGCCATCACTAGAGTGTTCCAGGCGGAGACAAAACCGATGCAGGTAGTCCGGGGAAAACAGAAAACTCCTCCGTCGGTTGGTATCCTTTCGGCAACGAACTCGAAACTAACAAGAGAGAACAGTCCGTCAGTAACACTCCAAAAATCCAGAAACGTGCGACATGAACAAGAAATAGATAAGAATGATGCAGAACAGCTGTGACTGCCAAACCTGGGGATTGCCTCTGGACCTCGAGAATGCCCACTCGCACACACACACACCCACACACAAAAATACAAACTCAAGGCCACAAACCCACAGCACTGGCTGTGAGACCGTGCCTGATATCCATTGGCATAACCAGCTGTGACAATATTTGGCAAAGCTTTATGTATGTAGTCAGGGATATCCTGAACAAAAATGTGTGAGTGGTTGCCAGGAATAATTTATTTAATATCGTTCCAGCAAACATAAGTAATTTCTAATAAGGCTATTTATTTAATGTTTTTCAGCAACCCAAAATCAAAGAATAACACAATTTCCCTAGCATTTTAGACACATGTAACATGTTTTATAGGCTACTTCCTTAAAATATAATCTCGTTAATTTTATTTCTATACTGTAAGCTACTTAATTTGTTGGGTTAAGACCTTATTTTGAAAACTGGACGTTGTCCCATGTGTATCCTCACACCAAGTTCACCAAGTCCTAAAATTTTATAAATTATTGTAGCCAATGTGGTGATCGTATCACATACAATTCATAGCCTCTCTTCAGGTAAGGTCAGGTCGTTATGATGTAAGAAAATGACAGAATAAAGTCGCCAGCCCTGCTTGTCACTCGTTTCACTGCATTTACCAGAAAGGGTCGAACGCACTCCACATTTAGGTGCGGCATAATTCATTTCAGCTCACTTGACCGCAGTAGACAACAGACCCGCAGAAAGCAGTCATAGATAAATCAACTCTTTTTACCAGTCAGACTCATCACAAGTCATAATAGGCCTACATCATTAGGCTACGTAGCCTACGTATGAATCACAGCACTCTATAATAATTCCAGTATCGATTGACATATTAATAAAAAAATAATGCATTGTTAAGTGGCAGAAATACAACTGATGAATTCTGTTCAATATTTAGGCTAGACTGTTTGTTTATTTATTAAGTTTAGCCTTAAAATAACAGTTAAAAATGCGGACATTTTATTTTGAAAGCGAGCTGTCTCTATTTCCAGTTTTACACTTTCTTTTTAAATTTTCATTAGACAAGTTGGAAAATGGAACAAGCCGACGCTTTGGTGCGCTAAATGTCATTGCACGTCTTAATTCAATGCACCAATAACACAGCATAGTGCTAACATCATTTAGGCAGCGTCGGCTCTGGAAAAAATAACTCCCATGGGTCAACATACATGCATTAGCGCAAGTAAGACAGTGAAATTAGGAAATACCCCCTAAACTGGCTGTTTTCATCATACAATGTGAACAACTGCAGATGAATTATACTTTAGGCACAGACCGGGTATTTGTGACATTTGTGATAAATTACGTACAGTGTAACAGTTGTGCTATTATTAATTTATGTTACCTTTTTAAATTTTGTATTTACATTTAGCTTGGTGCATGAATGTAAATTAGAAACAATGTAAGCTACTCTGCTGTCATACAATACACCAAGTGGCTGAATCCGAATGTGTCATTGTGTTTGCGTCTTTCCCCATTCACATGAACCGTAACTAAATGAAACAATTTTGTTCACTCAGCAGCAGCAAGGCTTAGCCAGCGTCTGCTGCTTCGCTGGCTCCACTGCTCTCTGACTTCAATCTGTGCCAGGGGCTTTGTCCGTCCACGAGATTCACTGCTGTGTACTGAGCCCGTCAAGAGAACCACTCTACTGTAAACAGAGGAAGCTGAGGTCCATGATGAGGATTTGAGGCCGAAGTAAGTGGAGAGGGTCATGGCACAACAAATCAACAGGGCTTCACCGGGATAATATGATCTGGCCCACTGCCAAATAATCACAGTAAGGGGAGGGGAAAGGTGAAGAATTTACATTTTAAAATCAGACACTAGAAGGTAAACGACACAGAATAAAAATCTTGTGTCAGAGATTTTCTCCACCCAGTGTCTTTGAGCAAGATTCTCAACTCCTTTATTTCAGGTTGCACGATATTAGGCTAGTTGAAAAAGTATAATCTAGTTATTATTTATCAGTAACCTTTTAAATCATTTGACTGTTAATGGAAGTAACTGCAACATCAACCCCCTTTAAAGAAGTCATCATCAATTATTGTCTAGTTTCAAGTAATTACAACTTAATTATTAGTCTACCCTCAAACTACTCATACATTTTATTCATGGCCTGTACTTGTGGATTCATTTATTTATGGTGACTGTGAATATAGTCTACCTACTTAAGTGCCTTAGTTTAAAGAGTGTAGCACTTTATAATAACTACACACTATAAAGCATTAGTCAAGTATTAGTAAAAACGGAATTCATCATTTATAAAGCATTGTTCATACATTAATACACATTAGTCATTCATAAACACAGTTATAAATGTTTCATTCTTTGTTATCTACACATTATGAAGCAGTTACGTATTAGTACATTTTTAATTCATTTATAAACCATTGTTCTTATGTTCATACACATTAGTAAGTCATTTATAAACATAGTTGTTTATGTTGTATTCTTTATTAATAAGCTCATCTATAATGCGCTTAATAATTGTATTTTCATACTTTATACATGATCGGTTCACTATTTATAAATGAAGTATTATTTTAATGACAAACCATTTATATATGAGTTGTTAATGGTTCATAAGATCTTTTTTTTATGTATTTTCTGGAGAAAGAATATAAGCAATCTCAGCATAACACGTAAATCTACCAGTGCCAAAGCCCAAAGGATGCTAATAAGACTACCTGAAAGATGCCCCAGCTAACGTTACTGGTGGTGTGGAAAAGCCTCACCGTTACAGGTCTGGTACTGTATCTCTGAGACAGATCATCTGTCACTACCAGCTTATCAATGATGTGCTTAATGATTGTATTTGATAAAAAGTGTTATTCCAATGAAAACTACATATATGCGCCTATGGTTCATACGATCATGTAGAAAGTTTAAGGAAATTTAATTTATTTAAGGAAGTATTTTCCCTCTTAAGTAAGGACTATCTAGCCAATACAAACCATTACAAATGAGATTGAAAAAAACCAGTTAGGCTTCTTAAGTCTCAGCTTTTTTAGGGCCTGGGTTAACACCCCTTTAGTGTCGTTTTTGGTCGTCTCAGCGGTCAAGTTAGCAACAATAAACATGCATCGTCCGGTCACGTTAGCAACAATGAATACGCAACGTCCGGTTAGGCTTTCAAAATAAAACCAGTGAAAAACATTTGAAACAGAACGTTACTTGCGATCCATAAGCAAACGAATAAAAAAAAACTCAATATTGATTTTGTGTTTAACACAGGAAACAAGTGAAAGTATGTTTTCTGGTCAAGCCGCCCTTCTCAACCATGTCTCCTCCTTACCATAGACTGTAGCCCACATAAAAAATACGGAAGGCCTTAAAGCAGCGCTATTTTGACCCTTGGCGCATCCAGTAGTCTCTGCAGCGTGCACTCAGTTTTGCGCCAGACCGCACCGAGGAAGAACAGAGAGAAGCGGGCTAAGTTGGAAAAAATGAGATCCTACGTGCCCAGAAACAGGTCTTAAGTATAAAAACACCATCACTCGGGATTTTTGAATGCTACCATTTGCCGAAGGAGTTGGTTTTTTTCCCCTGGAAACTCCGGTGAGTAAAGTTTGTAACCTTTAGGAGAGAGCTAAAAGTGCCGCGTGATGCAGCTTAAATGGGTGGGTTAAAACCATAAAAGCAGTCGGAGGATGTTGTGAACACGATGTCCTATTTTTATTTACAGTATTTATGATAATACATGTTAAAGGTCATTTCCTTGACTAAAATGTGTAAACTTTGTTCAGTATTTTTTGATTGTTATTTAATGTAATGTAATGCTGAGAGATGGAGAAATTTAATCAATTCATAGTAGTGATGTCTTGCTTAAATGCTACCTGGTAAACTTATAAATCTTTGGTAAAACAATGTAGAGTCCCTAGACAACAGGGTGATGATATAGAGTTTTGACAAACAGGATGAGAGGGGGAGAGGGGGGGTAAGATTGGTGTCCTTCAACAGATCATCCAAGCAACCCTTTGCTGGTCCCATCACAGCAGATCTCTGGAAGCGCAGATCTTGGAGTTTTGATGAGGAGATCAGAGAAACGGTACCAGGCCTGTAACGGTGAGGCTTTTACCCTGTAAAGTTAGCTGAGGCATCTTTCTGGTAGTCTTAGTAGCATCGTATGGGCTTTGCCACTGGTAGATTTACGCCTTAGGCTGAGATTGTTTATATTCTTTCTCGGGAAAGTATCAAAAAAAATATCTTATGAACCATTAAAGACTCATATATATAAACAGTTTGTCATTAAAATAATACTTCATTTATAAATAGTGAACCCATCATGTATAAAGTATGAAAATACAATTATTAAGCACATTATAGATGAGCTTATTAATTAAGAATACAACATGTATAACTATGTGTATAAATGACTTACTAATGTATATTAACGTAAGAACAATGTTTATAAATTATGAATTAAAAATGTACTAATACTTAACAACTGCTTCATAATGTGTAGATAAAGAATAAAGCATTTATAACTGTGTTTATGAATGACTTACTAATGTGTATTAATGTATGAACAATGTTATACAAATGATGAATTCCATATTTATTAATACTTAACTAATGCGTTATAGTGTGTAGTTATAGGTTTACATGGTTTAATTAAATTTTTTCAAAACACCATGTTTTTGCTGCTGCACCTCTTTTCAACCTGTGTGTTGAACACTGTTTTAGCTACCGAGTGAAACATCTCACTACTGTTTGATCGTTGTTGGACTACTAGCCAATCAACCCCTTCAGTTCAGCCATATATGATCCCAAACCAGCTTCGCAATATGCACAAAAAAGAAATAAGATATATATATACAGGAAAGGGGAAAAGCCAAAAATCACGGTATGAACTTGTTAAGGCCTGTTAGCTTAATCAGCATCTATGCCTGGGGCGCAAATGTCCCAAATTATTTATTTTAATTGGAAATGGGCTACAAACATTAGTAATATGTCTTTTAACCTGGTCCTGTGTAATATATGCTGTACAGGTGCTTCTAAAAAATTTTTAATATCGTGGAAAAGTTCATTTTCTTCCATAATTTAATTCAAAATGTGAAACTTTCATATATTCTAGATTTAATACACATAAAGTGAAATATTTCTAGCTTTTTTTTGTTTTAATCTTGATGATTACGGCTTACAGCTCATGATCAAAACTCCAGCAGTAGCTCTAATCAGCTAATTAACTCAGAACACCTGCAAAGGTTTCCTGAGTCTTTAATCTCCGTCTGGCTCTGTTGCTCACAATGAACTTTTCCACGATATTCAAATTATTTTAGATGCACCTGTACATATTAAGGCCCCGTGTCAAATTTAAATCTTAATGAATTAAAAAGAATGTTGACTTTTATTTGTTCAGGAATTCAGGTACAGATTCATTGTAAGGACACCCTGATCACATTTACCTGCCGGTCCGGGGATTGAACCGACTAACTTGCAGTCACAAATAATTCAAACTGTGCATGTACTGAATGGGTTGTATTCATAAATACAGTTCTGTTTAATCAAATTAAACAGGGGGCCAGCTATATTTACTGTTTTGTTTGTTTTTAGGCCAACACGATAATGATTTTCACTACAACAGTGTTGTAACACTCGGGTCAGATCACTTTCTACTGGACAATTTTTGTTTCCATTGTTTTGTTGGTTGCCTGTAATTTATTCTCTTCAAACCATTTCCCTTGAATTAAATAAACAATTTAATTAATTAAATTACATTCAGTAAGACAAAACAATATTTAAATGCTTTGAGTAAAGCAACAATAAAAATGTGAGTAAAGCAACAATAAAAATGTGAGTAAAGCAATAGTGTTTTAAGCTGTTTAGCAACATGATGGATTAAACTGAAAACACCTCATAATTCTGACTAGGAGAGAAATCGAGTAAAAAAAATTACAGTACCAAACTGAAAAATGGACACTTGTTTCCTGTCTTCTACAATCAAAGTTTACCAAAATAATACAGCCATGTTTCTGCTCTACCACACTGTATTTATCACAGCTATGGGCCTTTCTCTGTTGGAAATAAAAACAGCATGCTCCAGGAGCTACTTTTAGAGGACACAGGCAGTTGCTCCCTGAGGTTTTTGGAGGAAGATGCAGGGTGGCGACTGATGATGTTTTCCACTGTATAAACAAAATTATTGCAGACCAGTTTGGTTAGTACAAAACCAAAGACGTCTGTGTACTTCTAGAGTCTGGTGCTGGTGGCATATGATTGAATTTAAGTATCCACTATGGAAAATGCGTGTATAGTTGTAGCCCCTCATTTACCTGGCTGTAGGTTTAAATGGTTTTATTTTTTTATTTTTTTTGATTTAACAGTGCCAAGGCTCATGGCAAACATCTATCATTACCTGGCTGTCACTAATGAAGGCAGGTCAGGGAGACGTGGATAATGCTGCGTGCATTAACTGTGGTAGCTTTGCCGAGGGAAGTCAAAGTGGGAGGGACAGGGTCTCTTATTCTTTAATATTTCACAGCAGTTGGCCTTAAATGTTGTAAATGTCTGGGCACTTACATAGTCAGAGGCCAAAAGGGCAGGTGCCTGAGCACTACCTTTGGTCCATCTGTGCACGAGCCACTCTCTACATAGTCTATACTTGATGGGAACATGGGTGCCACACATTTCTTCATCATCATCTTTCTAGAACATTTTAATCAAACAACTCTACAGTAATAATTATATTTCATTTGCAGTGTAATTAATGAGATAATCCTTGGTTTCGGCAGTTGTCTTTCAAATGTACAGTGTTAATCTCAATAATACAATAATCCTGATGTTATCTGATTATATAAACAAATGGGTTGTAACATGTATCTGTTATTTAACAAGGAGTGCAGATTAGAGTTATCTTTACATACACTTTATTAAAACCAACACTCTGATTCTTCTGTTCAACAAAACAGTAGTTGTAACATACATATATATTACTGAAGGTCTTTGTCATCACATTGTTTCTGTTGCAGGTTCCTTTAAATCAGAGTTATGTCTCCAATCTCTTTATTCTTAATATGTTTTGGAATTTTACTGTGTGGATGTAAATTTCTCCACTCATACAAATTGCCAAGAAAAGAAAATGAAGCCTTCAGCTTGATTGCATGTACAAAACCTATTAGATATTTGACCCATCAAAACCTAATCTCTGGTAACTGGGAAATGAAAATATATGTGATTTTCTGATGCATATTAATCATGAACACAGATATGTTGCTATTACGCAGAGATTAGTTGCCTGTGGCGTTTTCTTGAGGAAGCATTCTGAGAGAAAATTGGTGTGAAAATCGCATGTTAATTGAGTTTCCAGCTCAAGGAAGGATTCATAATGGAACAAACGCCAAAATATTAGTTGTTTTATGCTTCAACTTTATTTGAAAAATGTAGGAATACTAATGGTGATGAGATGGACTAGGAAAGTATATTCTCACTCAGTTTAATCTAATGCTTCCCTATTATGCAAAATAGTCATGTGTTATTAATTAATCACATTTCTATGAAGTGGTTTACAAAGTAATAACTTTTGTATATGAAAACTACATTGTCATGATTGTGATATCTGAAAAAAGTGAATCTAATGTAATCATGCTTTAATGAGATTGATCATTTTGTGGCCTCTGACTGTTCAAAAACAACAACAAAAACCTTCCAAAATACTTTTTAAATCAAGCTCCGCACCAACTGTTTTCCCCCTGTCTCAGCAAAGAGTCAACATGTGTTTCTGCAGTCAGAAAATCCCTTCCCCAGGAGCCTGCTAACACCTTCTATCACACACCATCAGCAGGATGTTTATTTTCCAACACCCTGCTGCTGATTGTGCTGTGGGTGATTTAATAAGCAGAGAGAAATTGACTTTGCAAGGTTTGATGCTTCACCCTGGTGAGGTTAGCTGCAAGGAGCACACATTATTGGAGCACGAGTGAGCGTCCGCTATTGTCTGGACCAGCTGATGCATAGACCCAAATGGTTACCTGGTGGCTCAGCTGCAGTGAGTCTCCTCAAGATGTTTGATTGCAGCAATCTCCTGTGTGTGCTGGTAATCACGCATCAAGCTGTGTTCCCGCTCCAATTTGTATATGACTGAGTGCACAGTGTGATGTATAAGACAGAACCTGAGAGAACTGGAAGAGATAATACATCAAATTTGAGCAAGAAACACATAGACACACTTATCACCAGGGTGTTTTTATTTTCCTACAAACACAAACATGTATGCCATCAGAGTTATTTAAAATATGATGAAACTACATAAAATTCTACGTATAGGTGCTGCATTTATACCAAATAATACTACTACTGCTCTCAAGTAAACTATTTACAGATTACAGCAACATTTGGTGCAAGTTGATGCCCTGCCAGCTGGTTAGTTTTCGGAACTGATGCACATTCAGGTTGTAGGTGCAGAACCAGATACTGTAAGATACTGGATGCAATTTATTCTATTTTGTTTGAACCTGGACTCACTTAACAGTCACAGCTATGACCTTATCCATATAATGAGAAATCTTCTCAAAATAATGACTGACTTATATCGAAATAATGACTTAGTATCTCAATAATATGACGCACTCTCAAAATGATGACATAGTATCTAAAAATAATGACTCTTTTTCTAAATAATGTCTCAGTATATCAAAATGATCAGCTGGAATTTCAAAATAATGACTTAGTATTGCAAAATAAAGAGAAATCTTTACAAAATAAGAAAATTTTTCAAAATAATCACTCAGTATCACAAGATGATGCAGAATGTGACGCTTTCTCAAAATAATGGGAAACTTTTTTCAAATATTTACTCAGTATCTCGAAATAATGACACGCTTTCTCAAAATATTGACTCAGTATCTCAAAATAATGAATTAGAATCTCAAAAGAATGACTTAGTATTGCAACATAAAGAGAAATGTTCAAAAAATAATGGGAAACTTTTTTCAAATATTGGCTCATTATCTCAAAATAATGAAACATTTTCTCAAAATAATGAATTAGAATCTCAAAAGAATGACTTGATATTGCAACATAAAAATGTAGTTTCCCAAATAAATAATGTAGTATCTCAAAATAATGACATTAATGGGTTTCTCATTATTTTGAGATATTAAATCAATATTTTGAAAAGTTTTATAATTATTATAAGATACTATGTCAATATTTTGTGAAAGTTTCTCATTATTTGGAGAGACTGAGTCATTATAATTGTATTTGTAGTATTTGCAATACTAAGTCATTATTTTGTGAATGTTTCTTATTATAAAAACTTACAGTATCTGTTTTTCCCCATCACATTGGTGGATATGGGCTTCCAAAGTCATTAGAGGCCAGAAGGAAGCTTTGAAAGATTTTCCATCAGTTTTGTGGTCAGTGCCTTGTTTTATGCTGCTGTATATTGGGGGGATCATTTCTGCCAATAATAGGAGCATGAATTTTATTTAAAAAGGTGGTTTTACAATTGGTAACCACCAATTCATTGGAAAAATTTTGGAGGAAAGAACCATGAGGAGAGTTCAAAACACAATTTACTTTCAAGGTCAACCTTTGTTTGGGCTTTTTAGTAGTCTAAAATGTGTGAAGCATGACCAGTTATGGATGCTCCACCGAATGAATTAGGTCTTTTGGAAAATGGTGTTTTCCTGAGTTATTCCATCTATTTTGGTATGTTTTTTTTTTACTTGCTACAGGCAGGCTCCTGAGCTACACTAATGTAGTTTTGCTACTGTAGTGGCAGTATGACTTGTGTCACTCTAGTTTCTCCTCTGAGGATTATTAAATGCATCTAATATAATATATCTAGATTATAAGCTTACTGCAATAAAAATATTTAATTTCCATAAAGCTGCAGATATAAAAAAAAAATAATGGTCATAATCAAGATAGTAGGCACCTCCAAAGGCACAGGATCCTATATTCCCTGCAACTATACTGTAATTATGTGTTATACTATTTCTATTATTTTGTCCATCCCATTTACTTAAATGAGGGTAGGCTAAATAACAGAAACACCTCCACAAACTGCCTCTTCCAAAATGATCATACAGTTAAATTAACATCTCTATTAAATAGTATTTTATTATAACCTGAAGGTAGGGTTCACTGCAGGACTGTTGTATTAGATGAATTTTTCTAGCAATGTGTACCTAAAAAAACTGTCCACTGAGTGCTGTGTCTTTCATTAGAATGTACCTGTATTGTAAACACTCTTTTGTACTCCATAGCCTGTGTATTTAATGTTAGCCTGATAATTTCACGTCATTCTTTAAATCACTGAATAAGTCAGAAACATGAGTGGTGATTCAGGTGTGAAATCAGGCTATAGTTACTCAGGCTTTCTGTGAAAAAAACTGTAGTCTACAAGTCCAAGCAGAGATAACCAGCAAGTGCCAGAGCCCGAGCCAGAAGACGTTGTACAACTGAGCAGCAGTCATTTTGACAAGTAAACTGATGTTCATGTGTAAAATCAGCAGGGTTTCCCCTTTTAAACTTTTTTAAAACATTAACTCCTCTATGCAGCCTTGGCAGAAGCATGTGCTCAGAGTGCTTACTAGTATTGCTTACAGCATTTAAAATTAAGAACAAATAAGATATTACAAAAACTATGGGAAACGCTTGAAAACGAACAGATCTGTCGTATCATCGTTGCAGAGACTAGGCAGGGTTTTGGCTTAATAAATATCACCCTATTGGTAACATACAACATCAGTATTATAAAGCTGTTACATAAAGGCATGCAGCAGTGTGCATTTCCTCTCATGTTTAACAAGCAGGTCGATTACTGGTCTATCCTCCAGATACAGCAATGTATCCAGTTTAGGCCAAAGCTCAATAAGTACTTATACACTGCCCTCAACATACGGCACCATATCTTCTGAATCAGCAGATCGTTTCTTGAGAGCAGCCTCTGTGTGTGGATTTGTTGCTACAATATCTAAAGCCATGTGAGTCCATAATTAACATTTCCACTGGGATGTTTAGTGACCACCTAATAGAGACGAAGTGAATCCTAACCAGCTCTGCAAGTCCTCTGAGAACCATCATTCCAACTTCATTAGAATGCTTTCACCTCAAATTAAAAAGGAGAAACGGTTTATTTTGCCATCAGGAATTATAAGCAGCTACTAATGTGGGTTCTGAGTTACTTAAATGCAACAAGACATGCTTTTTTGAGATGAAATATTTTCAGTCACGCAGGGATTCGGGTAACTTTGCTTTCATCATACCACTCTATTCATTAAAGCAGTTTTGAACATGCTACCTTTCAACATCCCCGTGTTTTAACACAAGGACACTCTGGTTTCAAGGTTGCATCTTTGAGGAAATGGGAATCACTTTTGCATATGGCGTGTTACACTCCTTTTAGCCCTTGTTACTCAAAAGGGAGGCCACTGCTTTACATAACTTCACGTTTTTTTTCTCTCCCAAAAGTTAGTTGCGTCGGCATTCAACCTAATGTAGAAGATGACATTTGATATAGACTGATCAAAAGTAAGCAAAAGAAAACTTCATAGAAAGTAATATAATTCATGAATGATTGAAATTAAGCAATCTAGCTTTACAACTAAAATCCAAATAGCTTTTATGTACATAGGAGGAAGTGTAAAGAGGCAATCTATTTGTTTGGACTTCACAAAAAACTTTTTAATTAAGCCTGAATCACTATAAAGGCGAACATCTTCAGTCTCATGCTCCTTCATCTTCTGCCTAATACACATGAGTATCCGTTCATAAATAAGCTTAGGCGTGGGTCATTAATAACAGGAGAAATTCATTACATCTCTTCCGCATGCTGAATAATTGAGCTGCTGGTCGCCTTGTGCAGTCAATATAAATATGCTCATAAGCTGAATTTTTGGCTGGACGTGCGTGGTCCTAGGACACATGAGTCTAATCAGGCTCCCGCTCCTCCTGCTGCTGCAGAGACAGCACAACCTTCTTTGCAGCACGGGCTTGGGCGCATCACGACCTGAACAAACACACTTAATTGGATTAGTCTGTTGGATGCTGTGTTTTTACACTGTCCTTGCAGAGACAGGAGTCGCACACCTTTGATCTCTGAAGAGGAAAACACAGCCTGTTAACACGGCTGAACGAATCAGAGGGCATAACAACTACAAGAACAGGTGACCTTTTGCTATTTTCCACAACCACCATTGCAGCTTGACAAACCTTTCAGTAGAATTTTTTTTTTTTAAATGTGAGGTTCTTCAAGGTCATGTTATTGTTTAAGATGAAAAGAGCCTTTGAAGATATCTAATTGCCAGTCATAAGAGAAACTGCTGTGCAGACAAAAGCCTTATAGTAGTAATAGTTTTCTTTCTTTTTTTTCTTCTCATGACACAAAATGCATTTACAAGGTGCACTGTGTAAGATTTGACCAGAATTTTAGTTTAAAACATTAAAAAATAAACATTATCAACAGAATGTGAAGAAGAAACCGCTCTGACGTCATGTCAAAGATGTCTGTGTATTGTTAGATACTGTGAGATATCTACTGAAGTTAGCATGCTAACCAGCTCGGCCGGTCCTCTAGGGTGACCAGACCTCTCTGTTTTCCGGAAATGTCCCAGTTTTTAACTGTGTGTAAATCATAGACTGTATACGGCGTTAACAGACCTGAAATTAGATTTTACGTGGCCAGAAAGACTGAACAGATGTCATGCCGAAAACTGATCGTTCATGGGAGCGCTCTCTTTATGACTATAGATGCTTTTATCTTGGTCAAACAGATATAATGTGTAAATAAACACCACTTTGTGTCTGTGGAAATAGCAAAGATATGTCTTTGTGATACTTTAACTTTTCTGTTAACGGAATTATCACAATTGTGGCCAAATAAGGGATTGCAGTTTATATTGTAACCAGGCATGACATTTACGTGCTTATAGGCAATAATAGAAGCCTGTTGTTGCTGATGGAATATGTGTTTGGTAGGCCTATGTCTAATATCCTTGTTTATATTTGGAAAACAGAATTTAGCCTATAATTAACATGACTTACTGCTGAGGTATATATAAAATAAAGATATGATCTCTTTTGCAGTTATCCTTCTGACTCCACATTATTTCACTTGCTGTGTACCAACCAATCCGCTTCTTTTCACCTGTTGAAATACTTTTAAATGGCCAATACAACACATAAAATGAAGTATTCTACTTGTCAGGAAGTGATTGCAGCTTCTACTTATTGACTGAAAGGTAGTTTCTGCTTCAGAATGACTTGATTTCATTCATATTTGACAGATTATAAAACTTAAATTGTCCCCCTTTTTTATTTCATATATAATAACATTATATTTTTTAATTACGTACTTACCACCACACCAAAAATTACCCCGGTTTTCATTTCAGAAATCTGGTCACCTTACGGTCCTGTGTTATAATACTACTTTGTACCTCTAGAGGGGATAGTCCGATAATATAGCTCAGGCCTCGTAGTTCATAAAACAATCTTCATTTAAACAGACATGAAATAACATTCACCAAAATCTTCTTGTTTAGCCTTGCCACTGTTCCACCAATCACCAGCTCTGGTTTGGCTGAAATAAACCCTTAATTCACAGAGTTAGATGTGATAATATTCTGGCCTGCCTGAACCTGCCGTGTCTTTGTCATCCCTGGATTCAGAGTCCTGATCAGAGCCGCTGTAAATCACCTCCATACAGTATTCCCTGTCATCGAACTGGCCTCCATTGGTCTGGCTGTGTTTACCAGGAGGCTGCTGAGGCCAGTTCTGTTGCCTGCTCACCCGGCTCCGGTTCTGGAGCCCATTCCGGACTCAGTAAGCTAATAGGGCTGCTAAATTAGCTGGTAATATATGCTGCCCCCTATTTTTTTGGACTAGGAATTCAACAGTGGTCTCAGTTCTTACACATTGTACCTTGAAAGTCACTTCTGGACCAAGGTTGCCGGGGAGCTGCGTTTAATGTACTTGTCTTGTTTGCTAATCAATGCTTCAAATCAGGGGGCTGTATTGCAGTGCATCCATATGACACAAATAAAAGATTCTGCATTTACTCACTCACTGAATTAAACTACTTTTCATAACACGGGAATAAAGCGCAGGTTTTTAACCTTTTACTGTGGTCCATTCCAAAAATGTATTATAGCCGGCTGAAGGACACAACTGTCTATAGGCATTTGAGAACACTGAAAACTGATGAGTACAATATACTGGCTGAGAGGGAAAATAAGTATTCCATCTCTGAACACTCAGTCATTAACGGCCTGTACTTGTATAACGCCTTTCTAGTCTTCCAACCAATCAAAGCTCTTAACACTACATGTCACATTCACCCCATTCACACACTGATGACAGAGGCTGCCATACAACATGCCAAGTGCTCATCAGGAAGACACTAATAATACATTCACACTAACACACCCAGGGCCCAGCTATCGGGAGCAATTTGAGGCTCATTAACTTGCCCAAGGACAGTTCGACATGCAGACTGGAGGAGCCGGGGATCGAACTGCCGATCTTCGGATCGACCGCTCTAGCTATAAGCCGCAGGTGCCCCCATTACTGTAGAGTGAGAGGATAGATTTCATCACGGTCTGATTCTTTCTCCTTCATTATGCAGTACTGTGTACAGTTAAGCCGAATAAACAAGATTAAATATGGTTCCTTAAATTAGGCACCAATCAACGCAGCATTCTCGTGTTATATGAATTAATATATGAATGAGAACCTCCAAGTAATAGTAACAGTTCAGCCAGTTAGCCTTGTCTATATGCTCCCCATCTGCTGCTAATGTATGAGTCATTTTTAAAAGATAATATGGGGTATTATGTCTTTGATATTTTTATTGTCATTTATTAAATTACAACAAAATAAGCAATACAGTTTGCCACTTACCTGTGTTGTTTCTATAAGGTTTTTGTAGCCTTTTCATTTTCCAATGCTGTAAGCACCAAAAGTAAAAATCTGTTCACCTCCTCTGCATAGTGATGAAGACAGGCATTTCAAAGACATTTCTTAAAACCTGGACTAATTAAACCATCTATCTGTATGACTGGATACTACTAAAGGTAGGTAAAAAGAATATGTTTTCTTTAATTTGGGTGGCCCTTTGACAGCAAGCACGGAAGGGGGTAGGAGATGCAGACAGCATGTGACAATGGTCCCAGGCTAGATTCAAACCCCCACACATCACACCTAACATTGTGCCTTATCCAGCTGGGACACACACAAACACATTCTTTCAACGATCATTAAAGATATATAAAAAAAATATGTATTTTTCCTCAGGCTTTACCACTCCTACTTCACTGAAGCCTTTTGTTCTGTGTTGTACATCAAATCCCTGCTTCCCTCCTCATGTTAACAAGTTTACTGCTTTATTTTTAAGTTGTTGGTCCAAGGAAAAACAAATTGTCAGGAGGGATAACTTAGTGAAGAGGATAGAATGAGGGCACTGTTTATACTTAATCCCTGTCAAAACTGTGCAGGGGGCCACATTTCCTTTTTTATTTTTTATTTTTTGGATGTGACAAGCACGATTGTGTGTGGATGTTAATATTAACAGAAACAACAATAGTCAACAACAGTGTAGGAAGGCGTGTGAGTGAAGAGGAGAGAGCATACATGTTGAAATAATGCCTTTGTTGTTCGGCTGCTCTTGACAAACAAAATTACTCAACTGGAAACAGCGTAGTGATTAGAGTGTCAGGCATTTTTTCCCCAAATATTTCAAATAACAATCCACCCACTACAGCAAACTCATGTGTGATTGTATCATCACTGTTTAACTTGCCGGTTTCTTGTGGGTAGCAAAGTTAATTAAACTGTCATTGTTTTAGAGGTAATCTTGACGCAATCTCCATCCTATAGAACATTTTAAAGACTTCAGTGTTGAAAGAATTCATAAAAGTGAGTTTCATTCTTATGCAAATGATGAGAATATAGTGAAGGCCACTAAGAATGACACCTTTAGGTACAAGTTTTAAAGCTGTGGTACCTGATAACCTTTTGATTTCTGAATTATGTCTTGTGAATATATGAGCATAAAAAATAGCTACTTATTCTCTGCATAGTGTAATATTTGCATCAGTTAGTGCAGTGTAGGAGTATTTGCTAATATTGCATCATTCCAGTTTATTCTAAAAGTTTGAAATACATGTCTGTCATTGAATATTGTTATGTAATCACTGAAAATGAAGAGGGGCGAGGAGCAATTTGGAAAAAAAATATTCTATCTCCTTAATAATTGTACCAGAACTGCAAGAAATAAACTTCAGTTTAAGAAACAGTGGTGATTTTCATTTCATTCTATTCCATTTCATTTTCTTGTTTCATTTTTTTTGTTTCTACTGAAAGGATTAAATGGTCCACTGTGGGTTTAGAAATGATGTCATTCTTGGATGGTGTGAAATCCTCTGAAATCCCACTGTGTAAACTCAGAAAAGTTATTTGGTCAACATTTAAAATAACGGGCCGCTTTTTAGGAATTGACATTTTGGAGATGCAAGATGCAACATACAGGGCTTACGTGGCTTTGGACACAACAGGTGGCTAAATACAGAAGCTTAAAAAAAGGCTAATGTCTTCTTACGAATTACAAATGACGAATCAGATTGTAGACTTTTTTATTCTTCAAGGAAAAACAGAAACATTATAAAAGCTACATCAGCTCACGGTATTGATAATTTAATAAACATGGATGCACCACTAACTTCTATTTTCAGGCGTTATCACTTGGCTCTGATTCACCTTTTCTTCTTTACCTTCCTGTCACCATGGCAGCAGCAATAGGAAGCAGTTTAATAACAATTTCTTTATCAGAAAAAAGCCTGGCTGACATTTGGACTAAGTTAGCTGATATAACATCGTGGCAGACTTTCATTTCACCTCTTTCCACCCACATCTTCATCTCTATCTGTATGTAGCTTCATATACGTGTAATGAGTGGATATGTTGCGATAAAGCAATAGTATAAATTGTTGTTAGCAACACTGTATTGTGAAAACGTAAAATGCTGCTAGTTTGTCTTAAATGAGAGACTGAGTTAGTTCTTCTTGATCTTTATCCCACCACAGCTAAATGCAGCATGTTAAAGATACCTGAAAAGGACTGTGGCAGAAAGTCTTTTTAGCACTGTCATAAATAGAAGTGTAAAGCCTAAATATGAAGATATTTTCTTTCGTTTAGGTTGGAGATTGTTTTAAACTCAAGCCCTTTGGTTACTTGCATGAGGCTCTACAGATAGACCTTTTCACATTAGACATGTGGCTGCATGTTAGCCTTGTTGTTCTTGTTTTTAAGCTGTGCGGTCTTCTGGTCAGCCGCAGCGCAATTCCCAGACCAGATACTCAAATAAAATGGTGTACGGGAAAAGCAGTGCACAATAGTATATAGACAGTGATTTCGGACATGGCCATGGTCTGCTGTAGCCTAAGAGAGGTCAGCTTTCTGGAAGGGGTGGTTGCCTCTAAGGTTTGGCTGAAATTCAACCTTTCTGCATCAGAAAGGTCAATATAGACCATATCTGTGTGGCCACTGTTTCTCAGGTCATAATATTAACACTTCTTTTCATGGTTTCTGACCAAACTAGTTCATTTTTGGTGGTTGATTAAAAAAAATAAATAAAGGCACCCAAGAGATGTAAATTTATAGCATCAATTAAACCAAGGTCAGCTCAAAATGTCTGTTCCAAAAAAGGTTAAACTAAACTTGAGAGAAGATCTATCTACTTATCCATCTTATTTCTTAAAAACACTGAGGACTTGAAATGTAAGTGATCATAGATGAACATAGAGTTTTATGCCTGAGGAGGACCACGCTAATTTATGTTCAATTAAATTAGTCATGTTGAACATGATAATTACTCATGTTAAGCGAAATGATCATCCAAGACGCTGATACAATGTGCCATGACTATAGCTTGTGGCCATTTTATTTTCTTAGTCATAGCAGCTGGGATGGACCGCCTCTAATTTGAAAGCTTTCCAGGCTTGCAGCCTGAAAATATCCCAGCTAAAACTGTGTGCGTGTGCGCGCGTGTGTGTGTGTGTGCGCGGTGCAGTGATATAAACACACGTATTGCTCACCATTTTTGTGGTCATACTACACAGAACACACATTTTTCCTGTTTTATTACTATTGACCCTTACACACAGTAAATGCTTATTGGGTCTAAACTTGTGGCACCTTTCAAAACACAAGCAGAAAAACCTTGACAAAACATGCCGTTGGAGGGATGAAATGTGACGGGTTGTGTCAATATAGAGGCTCCTGGTCCTGCCATCCCAGCAGGAGTGGTATTTCTACTAATTGAGGCTCATTATTGATGATTTGGTGCACCTGCTGTTTGGCCCATTTAAACATCTCTCTGCTCTCCTTCACTGTTAACTTTCCAGAAGGCACAACCTCTCCTTAGAGCCTCAGTCGTGTTTCGCATGTGTGCAGTACCTAAACTGTGTCCCAATTGCATGTACCACACTAATACTAAAACTAGTTTTTGTATGTTCACATTAGAAAAGTGACTAAATTAAGTGTAGTTAAAGATCTCAGAATGCATGCAGAATTAGCTTGATTTCTGAGTTTGCTGTTTTTGGACACCGTTTCTCCAACAATGTAGTGCGCAAAGGAAGTCTTGAATATATTCAAAGCTGTAAAAAAGGAAGTTTATGGAAAATATAAAACATTTGGAGAAAATTGTGTACAAAGAATAGTCCAAAAAATATCCAGTGAGCGGCAGTTGTGTGGATGAAAATGCCTTGTTGATGTCAGGTGAATGAGCAGACTGGTTTTAGATCACTGAACGGCAACAGTAACTCAAATAACTACTAAGAACAGGAAACTGAAACTACAATTCACACAGGCTCACCAAAATTGGACAGTAGAATATTGGGGACAAACGTTTCCTGGTCTAATGAGTCTGGATTTCAGCTGCGACATTCAGGTGGTAGGGTCAGAATTTGGAGTAAATAACATGAAAGCATGGATCCATCCTGCCTCGTATCAACGGTTCAAGCTGGTCGTGGTGTAATGTTGTGGGGGCTATTTTTTTGACACACCTTGGGCCCCTTAGTACCAACTGAGCATTGTTTAAACTCGATAGCCTACCTATTGTTGATGACCATGTCCATTCTTTTATGACCACAGTGTACCTGTCAGAATCGGTGGGGCTTAACCCAGATGTGGGGGGGGGACTTCTGAGAAAGCAGCAACCTCCAGGGCTGAAAAACTAATGCAACGGCAAGTGCTAAAAACTGCAGTTCCTCGAATGGCCACTTGAGGCTGGCTCCAAAAGCAAGTCAATTCCCCCCCGTTAAACGCCTCACTTTACAGCAGAAATAAACATGTTTACAGCATGGTATAAAGGGTTTTGGTCTCGATTATCTAATTTCCCTGTTCATGGCATGGATGCTGTCAGCCTGTGGCACTGCTGAGGTGTTATGGAAGACCAGGATGCTTCAATAGCGGCCTTCAGCTCTTCTGCATGTCTTTCATCTTTCTCTTGGCAATGCCAGGTCAGGCGAGTTTGCTGGCCAATCAAGCACAGTAATCCCATGGTCATTGAACCAGGTTTTGGTACTTTTGGAAAATGAAGTCAGCATCTCCATAAAGCTCGTCTGCTGAAGGAAGCATAAAGTGCTCTAAAATGTCCCGGTAGACGGCTGCGCTGACTCTGGACTTAATAAAGCACAGTGGACCAACACCAGCAGATGACATGGCTCCCCAAACCAACACAGACTGTGGAAACTTCACACTGGACTGAGCATCTTGGATTGTGTGCCTCTCCATTCTTCCTCCAGACTCTGGGACCTTGGTTTCCAAATGAGATGCAAAATTTGCTCTCATCAGAAAAGAGGACTTTGGGCCACTGAGAAACAGACCAGTTCTTTTTTTCCCCCCTTTAGCGCAGGTAAGACGCTTCTGACGTTGTTGTTTGTTCAGGAGCGGCTTGACAAAAGGAATACGACATTTGAAGCCCATGTCCAGGACCCGTCTGTGTGTGGTGGCTGTTGATGCAGTAACTCCAGCCTCAGTCCACTCCTTGTGAAGCTCCCCCACACATTTTGAATGGCCTTTTCCTGACAATCCTCTCCAGGCTACGGTCATCCCTGCTGCTTGTGCACCATCTTCAACACTTTTCCCTTCCACTTAACTTTCTATTAATGTGTGTTGATACAGCACTTTGAGAACATCCAACTTCTTTTGCAATTACCTTTTTTGAGGCTTTCCCTCCTTGTGGAGGGTGTCAATGATTGTTTTCTGCACAACTGTCAGGTCATCAGTCTTCCCCCTGATTGTGAATTCCACTGAACCAGACTGAGAGACCAATTAAAGGCTCAGGAACCCTTTGCAGGTGTTTTGGATTAATTAGCTGATTAGAGTGTGACACTTTGAGCCTACAATACTGAACCTTTTCACAATATTCTAATTTTCTGAGATTTTGAATTTGGGGTTTTCATAAGCTGTAAGCCATAATCATCAAAATGATATCAAATAAAGGCTTGAAATATCTCACTTTGCATGTAATGAGTCTATATATATATATATATAGATAGATATATATATATATATATATAGATATATATATATATATATATATATATATATATATATATATATATATTAGTTTCACCTTTTAAGTTGAATTACTGAAATAAATAAACTTTTGCATGATATGCTAATTCTTGAGTTTCACTTGTATTACGTAGAAAGGATGTAGCCATTTTGAGTGATGGGTGGGTGTCGTCACAAGTGGCTAGCCACTAGGTAGTAACCAGTAGTATTCAGCCCGCCTCTGCTCCACCTTTTTGCCAATTTTTGCCTGGTCGGCATCAGGCACTTGCTTCACAATCGCTCTTTAGAAACCCGTGGATGACATCACAGAGACTACGTGAATGTATTAAACACTCTATGAGTGATGACTTGTCACCATCATTAACCATTTTTACAAGAACTTGGAACACCAAAACCTCTTGTCAGTCCCTGAACCTGCAGTGTTTTTAGCCATGGAGAGCCTAACCTCAAGACAATAGGTGCGTTTGACTTCAAGCGGCGCTGTGCAGCGCTGACTTAACTTGATGCATGCTGGACTTAGCATAAGGCATGCTGGTTAGAAATTGTGTCCGACTTGCGCTGCAAAACATCAACATGTCACATGACATTTAAACCACACATGAGCAAGGCGGCTGCAGGCACAGAGAACAGCGGCTGCATTTCTCCGGCTGCACAAAGTTAGAACCACCTTGCCTCAGCATTTGAAGCAGTCTGACTGCTGAATCAGCTGCTGTTCATGCCAGCAATCAACATAGTGCCTCTACTCCAGGGTCAAAGTCGAACTTTATAGTATCTGCATGTAGGTGGCCTTCTGCTACCACTCCTTTTTTATCTTTTCACCATTGCCCATTACTGTTTTCCATGGTAATCAGTAGCTCAGTAGTCAGAAGTAAAGCTCTAGAGACAAACAATCCCTCATTGGTATACCTATTGTATTTCTGCACAGAATGTTTTTGAACTGTAAGCTGCCCTTGTCTTATATCTTACAAAAGATATTCTTACTAAAGCTCAGCCAGACATCATGAATTCCCATTTGTCAGTGTTACTTTTAATGCAGCCAAAGTTCAGCTGCTCATTGAGGCAATTCATTTATTTCAATCCATTTTCCCAATAGTATGCACAAAACTTGTAGAAAAGAACTGTCAACAACCTAATTTACATTCACAATCACCCAGTTGTTTGTGTGATGGAGTACAGAGTTCATTCAGAGTGTTATAGTTAACAGAAATTAAAGTTTTATTTCTGACTTAAATCTGTGAACTATGAAAGCCAGCTGGTTTCACTTTTGTTCCTGACATATTCAACATTGTTTTCGGCTGCAGGCTGAAGACCAGTTGTTTCAGAAGCCTTTTTTATGCCCCTTTCCAATTAGGGATTTTTATGTTTATGTTTTTCAAACTTTGAAATGTTCCTGTACAGTTCAATGACATGAACATTTCAATGGTTATAAATCTTCTCTCCAATCTCCAACCTGAAAACAAGTTTTAGTTTCAGCAGTGATTAAGTAAATCATTACTGCAAATATATCTCTATAGTGTGTGTGTGTGTGTGTGTGTGTGTGTGTGCGCGCGCACAAAAGTTTTCAAAGGTGTTGGAAAAATTCTGTAAAGTAAGAATGCTTAAACAGGTAAGTTAATAGATTTATCAATTAACAAAATACAAAGTGAGTGAACAGAAGAAAAGTAAAGTCAAGGTCTGGCATTTAGGGTACATTAACACATTTCTGAATAGGGGAATCATTAAAAATTTGATAACGTCAGGTTTGTGGCCATTGTACTGCTCTTGACTGCTTATAACTGCTGACCATTAAATTCTCATAGTGAAACTCAAGCAAAGGGCTGGTAATGACTACAACTCACTGGAAATGTTCCTCATCCTACCTACCAAATAGAAATTCTTGTCATTTGCTGGTGACCATCATGTTTCCTTTGCTTCTATTTAATATGGTGTACCTCAAAGCTTAATTATTGGACCTACAGAGAATGCACACTAGTGTTAGAGATGTCCACTGACTTCCTGATGGCTTCCCCGCACACACAGATGGCGTGACTGTTTTTTTTATTTGACTGATACTGTTCTATTATTCTATTATAATTCTTATAAGACAAATATTCATTTCAGTGTTTGTGATGCTCAGACAAATGTTCATTGTTTTACAGCTGTTTCTTTTGTAAATATTGCAGTATGTGGGGAATATTGGGCCAATGCATCATGTGATCTGCAGTACTGAAAATTGCATGGGCTTTGTCTGATGTTGTAGATTGGTATTGTAATAGACTGTACTGTTAGTGAGCTTGCCTTACAAAGGACATGCATCAGTGAAAATCCCAGAATAATATGCTCCACAAAGTATCAGTTACTGTTTGGGGAGCTCAAGGGATCTATATACCCCCACTGAGCGGGGCCTCGCTGCGTACATAACCTCATAAACATTTTTATGCCTGTAAGGCTGCTGCTGCTGCTTTGATCACAGCTCTGAGTATATGGTGTGTGGTTGCTACATAATCATCCAATCATGTATGTTTCATTATGAAGAAGAAGAAGGGGGGAGTGTTTGGTGAAAGGCAGGAAGACTTAAAAAAAGGAATGGTGCAGAAATGATATTACTTTCATGACAGGGGCACTTATTGTCCCAGCCTGATTCTGCTATCTGTTAACATTACTGCCGACATGGACAGTATACTTTCTGCAGCAAGAGTCGTACATTGTGTTATCAAATGTTGAGAGCCATTTCTCTGTGTATAAACTAACCTTCATGCTGGTTCACAACTATGTTCCACATACTGGATGTTTCAGTTTTTTAAAAAGCAATGTGTGGTTTCTGTGTCTGTGTATTAATTGTGTGGTAGGAAAGTGGTTAGACTTTTTTCTTGTCCTGTACAGTACTATCACAACAGCAGGGGCACAAATGAGTGATTGTATCGAGGCAGCAGGCACACATTGATCTTAGCAGTTATATTTACAAGGATGCTTATGTGAACCAAATATGGTAAGATTCTCTTTAATGTCAGGTTCCAACCTGTGATTGCACATTAGCTGGAGAGACTGGTGCTCTCCAGCACTGTAATTATCTACAGTAAGTGTCTTCAGCCAAGAGAATGGCAGCTCGCACAGGCAGGGGGTGGACTTTTGTCTCAATTACTCTGCTCTGTTTCATCTCCTTTCTCTCCAAAGACAGCAGCAGTATGGAGATTGGTGTTTGTCCTGCATACAGCTGGTGGGCCCATCCTCTCCTTGACACAACAGAGGAATAAACCAGAATTAAATAGGAAGCATTCAAAAGCTTTCTTTGAAGCGAAAGCCTTCATTTTGAAGTCTGACATTGCACTACAGTCAAATTTGTGATCTGCAAACAAATTACATCCTTTCTGATGAAGCAACTGAGTAGTAACATCTGCTGCCTTCTGTGAAAGCAGCCTGTGATAGATGTTTGATAGCTGACAGCTTTTGTAGATGAAGTCACTTATGACAATTTGACTTTTTGTCTTCGGTGTTTATTTCTGCGGCTCCCATTAATGCTCAGTCTCAGAAAGGCCACAAGGCTATGCCTAGCTTTGTTGCCGTCCAACACAACAGGTGTTTGGTTCCAGAGTACATTCAAATGTTCTACCTGTCATAATATGACAACCAAACCTCTCTAGAATCAAATGGAAGATATGCTTTCATCACATTCATAGAGCACACCTAGACATGAGTGCTTGTCTGAGTATAATATACTTTTAAAAATGCTGTCAGGAAGTCCAAAGGTAGCCTCACCTGACCCCTCCAGAGCACTTTACAGTCATGTACCAGTGTTAAAACAGAGACTGAACCACTAGCAGGTCTTTGCTGTCTGTGCGTGCATTTCATCATGTTCCAATCCACCACGAGCTGTATACACTTTCAAAAGCTCAGAGAGGACAAAAGGCAGAACTGTCATCACGACAAGGCACTGGGGTGTCAAAGGGGCATGCAGTACTACAGGCAAAGTCTGTCAGTGCTATATGAGGATTTTTTTAGCGACAGTCAGAACAGGACAAAGCTGCACATGTCTCACCAGCCCTTCATGTGAAAACACCAGAGAACAGAGAGGGAATGTGCAGCAAGGCAAACAGCATTATATATAAATGTTTTTACATAGAAACATATCTCTTTTGTTACCCACAATGGTGCTCTTTCCATTCTCAAACCATGCACAGACTTGAGGTGTTTTTATATGTTGCAAGGGGGAAAAGGCCAAAGTCACTTTCTATGCAGCCTTGGAAAGTTTACAGAAAATCAATCTTGGTCATAGCCTGACCACCAGTTTTGATTAATGACTGGTGGATATGAAAATGGCAAGTCCATTGTTTTCAAACTCAGATCCAAAGACCTGTTTACATTTTCATTTTCATTTTCTACAAGTGTGGGAGTAACGCGTTACAAAAGTAACGCAATTACAGTAATGTGTTGCTTTTTGACGTCACGCAGTATATAAAAAAAAATCTGTTACAATCTCAGTAACACGTTACAACGTAATTTAACTTGAAATAAAGGGGTGTTTTGTTTTTTTTATTCACCAACACCGAGAAACATTTCAGCACGAGAAAAACAAAGCCATGCGTAAAAGAGCAACGTTATTTCCTGTTGTGGGAATCTGATGGTCAAGATTGTAGGCAGGGTTCAAACTACAGGGGAGCTCGGCTCCTCTTAACAAGACGGTTGCTCCCCTGATGGATCATGCGTAAATAGATTTATATGGGCTATGTGTTTAACAACTCACTTTAATGATCAGAGAGGCTGCTGTCAGTTCATCCTGAGTGTCGGCAGATTAAAATGACGTTATGCTGCTGTACCTCGTGTGTAAATGCGCAAAGCATCTTTCCTAATGGGGAGACGAATAACCATAATAATTATAATTTAGCATTATAATTCAGAGACAGTGATATTGTAATATAACTAATTACTCTCAAATTGCAGTAACTAGTAATCTATACTTTATTACATTTTGGAAGTAACTTGCCCAACACTGGTAAGCATATGGTGGCGGTACAGTGCCAAGAAATGTGCAATGCCCCAACAAAGGCAACAAAGAATATCTACAGTAGCAAGCAAACATGCATGTAACGGTGCACAATTTAAAAGATGCATTAAAAGAAATACAGCTTTAAAAATGTTTTATGAGGAAGAAGATGCATTCAAGTTTGTTAGACCTCAAAGATGCACACAATGGTGACTGCAACACTGAATGTAAACATAACTTTTTATTATGATTTCCAAGAAAACTAAAGCTCGCCCATGGCCCAAGATCCACTTATTTTTCAACGTGAGAGTCATAATTTATTTAAGGTAGATTGTGACATCCACATACAATGTACTGCATATAATTCACTCAAATCAAATTACCCAGAACTTCATGTAGTTTCATGTAGAACTTATTCACCCAAGAGACATGATCACAACTTGCACTAGAGAGGCTGATTTATTCTGTAATAAACCGAAACACATACTTTAATGACTTAAAATAGTTGTTTTTCATTTTTCACTGTGCCTCCAAACTGTCAGCCCATCCGTTTACTCATTTTTAAAATCATCTCTGCAGGTACATTCTGAATTCACCACCCACACTGTTTTGGGGCATTGTGAGCACTGACACCATCTGGCATTAAGTGAAGCACTCTGAGAAATATGGCTGCTGCGTGGATGTCTGACTGCCAAGGGGTACCTGGGGCAAGTGTGTTGTAGTTGAAGATATGTTTACAGTGTCTAATAGATCGGCACAGGGCCAGAAATCTGACCGTCCACCTGAGGCCACACGCGAGGGTCAAACAAGTCAGCGGAGTGAAATGTTGAGGTTTAATCACCAAACAGTGACGTGTTAAAGGGCGAACAGACAATTCAAGCCATTAGCAAGTGGATTTGCAGGTGTTGGTGGGAAGAAAATGAAACGGTGGAGCCATGTTTGTGATATTACTTTTTACTACAGCTCCCTTTCTAATATAACCGCCATGTCATTTTCTGTTGATGGTTCACTTTAATGTCAAAACTTCTCATCTGCAGGCTTGAAAAATTTGCATGCCAGGTATCATCTATTGCTCCAAGTCACAATCCTCATAAAACTCATTGCTTCCCCTCCCCTTGCCCCCTGCGCAGGTGACAAGCTAAAATGAGAGATAGCTCCATTTGCTTCCTATAGCTAATTGGATTAGTGCTTAAGGCACTACAATAACAGCTGAATTTAGAGAGGCAGGCGGAGAGAATGGGGGAGTGGGGAGATGAGTGGTAGAGCCAATTTTCCAGTGAAATGAGCTTTGCTCCAGGTGACGAGAAAACTCCTGCAGAGAAATAGAGAAGCTCTATGTTGGAAGATTTTACGCTACTAGACGCAGTAATGTGTCACAGAATTCACATCCAGTGTGTTACAAGAAGGGGCACACAGTTGTGACATGTTAATACAGTTGTCACAATGCAGCAAATGAATAATTACATGTCATAATAAGAGATGATTGTGTCCTTTTGTATATCATGGTCACGGAGAATTCTTGATTCTAATTAGCTGGCCGCTATACATCAATTTTAGGTAACAGTGGAGCTCTGGGTATTTTGAAACTTGTTTTGTTTGTTTGTATATTGTTATGTTTCTTGGTGCTTTACTGTCACCAAATGAGGATCAGCACAATAGCCTGGAACTGATGTCAGGAAAGTGTATCGCATCATGCAAAGTGCACTGTAAAAACTGTTACTTAGATCTAACTTAAAAAAAATAAGGCAACATTTTCCAACCACGCTGTTAGTTTAGCGAACTTCTTGATTTTTTTAAGTTGGGAAAACTCAGTAATAAACATTTTAGTGTATGCTACATTCAAAAGAAATTTTGAATCAGTTCATGTACTTATTTTCTTTAAATGTTGACCAATAATTTTCTTCTGTTGTAAAAGTGCAATTTACTTCAAATAATTAGTTAGCATTGTCATAAATTTAACAAAGAAAAGGACGTATCTGTTTCCAACATTTATTAAAAGCCGTTATGCAAAATTATTGACACAATCTTCTGACCACAGCCTATGTGTAGTAGAACACCTTTCCAGCACCTCTTCTGTGTATAAACAGTAATCTTGAAGGGACAAATTTTACTATTTCAAAAATTACAGCTAACAGTCTGCCTCAGGCATCATTTGACATCACTGGTAACGGAACAAAAGCTGTGCTAGAAGGCAGAAGCTGCAACTGTAGGTGTTTTTATACATTGTGAGTTATGGTTTAATATTGTCAGATTTTCCTTTTTCTTAAAACATTTTACATACTACAACTTGTGACCTCAGCTTACAAACTGCAGCTTGATACAATATTGTGACAGTGTATTTCAGTGACTATTAAAACACTTGATCATAATGTAACATAATAATGTTCATTAACAGAAAAAATATCTGTTTGTGACAGCAAGGGTGACTGTCATGTTTCACTGTCCACACTTGAAACTTGTTAGTGAAACTAATGACCATGGAGGTTAGTTGAGGACCCAGTGCGGAGTCCCACAAACAGTCTCTGAAAAATCACACATCAGGTCAAGAAAATGTATAATATTCCTCAACAGAAACAACAAAACTTCCGTCTGTTTTCAGTGCAAGGCCAACAATCTTTGCGAGAAACTTGTTGTTGAGGCTTATTAACTTGGCAGTTGGTTTTGGGCGCAGTGCATTGAGTCCCACAAAAAGTCTTCATCAAAAGATTGGATGGATACTGGAGATTCTGGCCAGATTGTCAAGATCTGTAAACACTGGATTCCCTCGATGATGATGCCCACCGCATCTGGTTCATGGCGAGCATAGGCTAGATCCTCAAACCGCATTTTCAGGTCCTCATGCACGCTGCACTCTGCAGTTCCCTGTATGACAAACAAACAAAATTAGGAAACTATCGCACTTATTAAGGAAAAATAAAAACAGAATGTACAGTATGTTCAGATTAAGATAATAATTCAACATCACATCTTCTTTGGAGACCCAAAAAACACAAATGTGTGCTCAAATCCACAACACTAAACAATTTCAATAAATTTAATACAAATGAACCTATCACAACCTAAATAATGTTAATAATTTATGTACAGATCTTTAACATAAAAAATCCAATAATTATTGCTTTGTATGAGGTAACATGTGTGTGGCTTTTTCAGACACTTCATACTCTTGAAGCATCCCCAAATGAATGGTGGAAAACTAGGTTATCAAGGTTCTTGACAAATCCACTGGTCTTTCCCACTTATTTCAAAGTGGGGAAAGACCAGTAAAGAACACATTTACCAGTTAGCAACAGCTTATATAAAACACTTACATAGCCTACTGAATGAAAAGCCCAGATGTCCCCCTTTTCCACCAGCAATTAAATGCAGCATGTATTCATTGATCTGTGTGGAGCTGGAGACCTGTGTCCCAGTGTCTCATAATTCCTTTCACAAATGTAACATTATGCATATCTGTCAGGCATACAGATTAAACAATCTGTAAATAAATACAAAATAATGTTAAATATTTCCTATATTTGTTCAATTTAAAAATCTGTACATAAAATAAAAATGGGAGAATACACAAAAGTCATTGAGCAGGCAGTATTTTTCAGAAATTTTCCCGGGAATGGAATTTTAAGAAAGTTCTGCATAGGGCTCTAATTCATAATACTTAAAAATCGCCTATTCTAGGCCTCCTGCTAACAATCTCCATGCTGCTGGTTCTCTCAACCCACACATGACGAATGCTGGTTCAGTCAGCCCACATAAAATCATACTGGTTTAACTTGACCAGTAAAACCAGAAACAGACCCAACCTTACTTTTTAACAATACTTACATAGTACTCAGAGATAAGGTCCTGTCCACTCTTTCACATATACTCAGTGAGGCATCTTAGAGTCACATCTCTCTTCTTCATTGCAGAGGCACTTGGGTCCTAGAGTTGATGAGTGAATAATGAAACATTTAGCAATATCACTCCAAACCTACAACATAATCACTGCTGGTCTGAATTATCTTTTCAATACCATAAAGTTTTAGGACACAAAATTTAAGTACTTTCAGTTTAGTTAATCAAAACCAAAAAATAAAAAGTGGTAAATTTCAAAGATTAGTCTCATTATTCTTCAGATGATTACCTATGTGTTAGAAAAATATCTTTGACATAATAGGCAGGTGAACGAAATGTTACTTGTGATGAGTTATGTCAGTTTACTTGTGGATGCTGTCTTGACAAATGACTGCGGAGGGCCCTCCAGGATGTAGAAGAGCATGGGCAGTCTACATGTATACATGACAAGACATGGCTGTGTCTAAAGGTCCCTATCTGTAATGCTTTACAATATCAAGCTTTTGCGGTACAACAGTGCTGCATAATTTACAGGGCCATCCCATTTGTTATTGACAAAATACAACAAGGTATTATTAGGGCTGAAATTATTTATTGATTAAATTGATAAAATGCTTCAACAAAAATTCTCTGAATCGATGCTTCGTTTAATCCATGTAACTATACAGCACAGTGTTTTGCACAGACATTTATTACTGTCGCACATTGCGCTTACGCTGGGAACACGACGTCGTGGTGGGGGAAGGGGATTACGGTAGTAATCTTTACTCATTACCACTGACGGGAATGTTGCCCAGCACGATTGCTCATCGATGAATCGTATAAATAATCTAGCAAAGCTTTGAATACTAAAATCATCGTTAGCTGCAGCCCTAGGTATTATTATATCTAGCCTTTTGGAAACAAGCTTAATAAAACTGCTTAAGATTTTTCCTCCAATAAAATGGTTTTGGAATAGTCATTTCTCATAATGATAGTTTGACACAAAAACATGTATTGTTTTCTGATCACTTACCTAATGTGTCTCTGGCACACAGTGCTTTGTGGGGTAGCTGATATGCTCCTCGGAGGAGATCTGGTGGTCTCCTGAAAAAGCAACACACACAAAAGAGGTGATAACAATATTAAAATATTCTCTCTCACAGCAGTCAAGCAGGAAATACTGCAGGAGATACAGACCCAGCAGTTAACATTAAAACCTGTAATCACACATCATAAGCTAGGAAATATGCCTCAATTATAAAAACCTACATTTATTTCCATTCAACAGGGTCGAACCATTTTGAGTCCCCGCTAAATGGACATTTTTTCATGTAGAGTTCTTCTCTATGCCACAGGGTGCTCCTTCTATGGGGGCTGTCAAGAGCGTGGAGGAGAAGGAGGACCCGCCATCCTGCACGTCTTGCAAGCAAGAATTTGGTCAAAGCTAGTAATTCATTTCTTGTAATTTTCTCCCAAAGCCCGCTTCATGAGTATTTTAAGCGAGTTGTTTGAGAAAATATTTAACATTCATTAAAACTACATTAACAACGTTACCGGTCAACAACCAAAATGTCTCTAATATATCAGTTAAATGTCAGTAACATTAACTTAACCGCTCCACCACCTAAAAAAACAAAAACTTTCCTCCGCCATCTTGAGTCCAGACGTTACGGCCACAAGAGGAAACGTCCATTTATTTTAAATTCTCTACTGAAAGCGGGAAGACATTGTATGTTAATGAAAACCCGACAAAGTAGAAACTGCATTTCACTAAAACTCGAGTTTTTAACGTATCCGTTTGAGCTTAACGTTAGTGCACATTTGGAAATGCCTCTGGCATCCTCACACAACAAACACATGATAGAGGAAACGGAGTGGTTTTCTAGCATGAGAAAAAGTAATATATCCATGCCAATTCGACTAAAATTAAACTTTTACAAGTAAAAATGGTTACTTACATATGTTTAGTGATGTATTGTGCTCAGCTCTGCTGAAACCCACATGGAAATAACCTATATGAGGATATATGCGCATATATGAAACCTATATGCAGTTTATATGCACATATATGCTGCATATATACAGCATATATGTAGCATATTGGCAAAATTGAGGTGCATATACAGGCCATATAGCTCTCTGGCATTGCTTCTTTATATCTACATATAAGCCCTATATGTGGATGCAAGATATGTCTCCTATATAGCTCATGACAGGATCTGGTCATTTTGTAGCTCATATCTCATTTTGGCAACTGTCATACATGATGCCTAGCTCATATTTTCTATTATCAAGGCAATAACTAAGAACTAAAAGAAAATTATGCAAGGACTTATGTATGTGCGAACACGTGAAATTGGTATCACATGTAATTGGCATGTTATGGAATTTAACAATTAAGTGAGAGGAGATGGAAAGCTATGATGTCTACATGTTTTCCTGAAACATTTACAAGGTCAATTCTTTCTTGTATAAAGATAGTGGAAAAGAAGGAAATGTATAACAAAATGGTTTGTTGTTTTTTTATTTTGTCAATCAAGCCTTCCCCCCCCCAATTTCAAGTCACTTCCAGATTCACATTACAGCTACACATCCACACATTCACCGTTACATCCACCAAATGCAATGCAAAATGCAATGTTTTCTGTATTGTCTTAATGCAGTTTCTAGATGAATTTGTACTATTTGATTGTTCTTAAGTTAATAAATAATGTAAATTTCTACATTTTGGGCTATTATTTATGTTGCCTAGTAGCTATGGATTTTTATAATTTTGCAAATATAAAGGTAAACATAGGTGCATATATGTGCACTGATATAGGTACATGTATGCACAGATATAGGTACGGATATAGGTACACATATAGGTACATGTACGCACGGATATAGGTACGGATATAGGTACACATATAGGTACATGTATGTACGGATATAGGTACACATATATGCATATATGTACATATAATATAGGAAAACGGCCAATTTTATATATGTCACATATATTAAAAACCTATATCAAAACCTATATTAAAACATATATGTTTATATAGGTTCTTTCCATGTGGGAAACGCTGGTCAGGTCAGCACTGCAGTTTGGTCACCTCCTTTACAGCCCAGCCGTTACAGCCGCGTGTGGGACACGCCCAGACGAGTTCTGATGTTGCTATGGTTACTAACTGAAATGTAGGCGTGTCCTGACAATTTACTTATGACATAGGTCCTTAAACTGAGTTTTGTGAAATCAATTTATTAGAAAGTACAACAAAATCAATTTTATGGTAGAAAATGGCAAGTTACTGGAACATTCACACTTTTTACTTTCCTGTAACTTAAATAGAAAGGAAAAGAAAAGAAAATGAAATTTTTGAAAGAAATTTACATTTTAAAATGAAGTCGTATGGACAGGGCCATTGAAGGACTTTACATTGTGCGTCCGCACAAGGGCGGCTGTGGCTCAGGAGGAATAGTGTGTCCACTAATAGGAAGATCGTGGATTTGATCACTGGCTCCTCTAGTCTGCATGTCGAAGTGTCCTTGGGCAAGATACTGAACCACAAATTGCTCCCCATGGGTTTGCCATCAGTGTGTAAGTGTGTGTGAATGATTAGTTTTTGTTTCTGATGAGCAGTTGGCACCTTGCATGGTAGCCTCTGCCATCAGTGTATGAATGAGGTGAATGTGACATGGAGTGTAAAGCACTTTGACTGGTTGGAAGACAAGAAAGGCGCTATACAAGGACAGTCAATTTACCATTTAAAGATAAAAACAAGTCACAGAACCACTCATAAAAACACTGCACACTATTTGAGGAAATTAACATTTACCATTTTCAACATCATGGATTATCCTTACATAATGGCTAAATAGCTGTATATGTCAGGGTATATTATGGCCATGCTTTTTATATGTAAATGACTGATAACTTGTCATTTCAAACTATACATTTAAAGTTCCTATGTGTAGAATTCTGTGATTATAGTATCTTTCAAATTACAGGGCTGAACCCTGCTGTGAAAATTTGAGTATCTTGAGGTGAGTTCAGCCATTGTTATATCTGTTAAAACATTTCCTGCCATAGAAATAGAATTTTTATTTCCAAAATCAAATCTTCTTTCACTGTGTGATGCTGAAGTCATAAACCTTACATCTGTATCTTCCAGACTTCATTATTGCAATGGCTTTTTCTCTAGTCTTCCTTGCTGTGCTACAAAAAGTCTTCTGTTTGTTCAGAATGGAGCAGCTATAATATTTTTTTGACCACATAACACCTATTCCAGCCTCTCTTCACTGGTTACCAATGCAAGCTGGAGCTGATTTTAAGGTTCTTCTTTGAACTTATAAGGCCTTGCATGGACTTGCACCACCTTACCTATCTGAGCTAATTATACATCGGCATGCACTCTTGACTCTCATTTCTGGTCTCCTGGTTCGGAGCATTTGCCCGCTGTTCATAGAAATCTTTAAATCAAGACTGAAAACCTACCTTTATTCACTTCACTACAGCCTACCCTAGAACTTATTAATCAGGTCCATTGCCTCTTTGGATTATTTAATTGGCTTGCTGTATGTTTGTCCTATGTATTCTTATTAATTGTAAAGTGTATTGGGACCATGCTGCATGATGATCCTGCGATTCATAAAAAAATAAAATTGATTGAATACAATCATCTGGGCAGAGTGATTAAGGTTGTTAGAAAAACAGCACATAATGGTGGAAAATTACACAGGAAGTCCATTCAAGAACTAAAAATATCGTAATTAACATATTGGCATGAAACCTCTCCACACACTGTTTTATTAAAAAGAAAATGCTTTTTCGGTTCACATGCAGCCACCTTTTCTGATAATTTGATCGACAATTTCTCCTTTCCCCACTCATGACTACCTGTAAATCACAAAAGCATATTTAAACACTGGCAGCTCCAGATGGTAGCAGGAGGTAAGATGTTTGCAAAACGTGAATATGCACAAATTCATGTAACCTGATGGAAACTCACACCGCAGGACCGTGTTTACTAATTAGTCTGAGATGCTTCACCTAACAGGGACGAGGGAAGCAAATGGTTTGACATCATTTTCAGTTAAAAAGAAAATATTTTGCAGCTTTTTTTTCTTTTAAAGCAAATGTTTGGTTGAACTTCTATCTGAGATAAGTGGAGACATTTTACTCCCCTTAATTCCATAAAACCTCTTCATTTTAGGGTCACCCCACTAATTCCTTAAAGATACCCTGTCGAGATTTTGTAAGCAAATAAAGTAATGTTTACATTAGTGTATCCTTGAGGTCTACTAAATGTGTGAAAGCATTCCATAAACATGTTAGTATTATACATGCTAGTAGTCCCCCTTTTTTTTTTCTTGCCTTTGTTGGTCAGTGTTGCCAGGTTGGATGAGAAAAAGTAGTCTAATCAGAACATATTACTCAGATTATCCAGGAGGAAGCGATTGTTTGGAATATAACCTAACTTTCACCAAAATGGTACAAAAAGTGTCCCAAATTACCCTGCTAAACAACATTTACCTGCAAGATTACTTAAACTGCCCAATTGGGCGGAAAATAAATAAAAAATTAAAAAATAAATAAATGTAGCAGTAACTGTCAGGAAACCAGGAAAAGAAATCTGTTTGAGGCAGAGTATTAAAACATGATGTGAAATAGAAAATTGCTGAGATGCAATGGCGAAGACAAGGACTACAGTGCTGATTTATCTGATGAGAGAGGCAATTTAACACTTCTGCGCTGATTTGTGGGTGTTCTTCATGCCCTGTCCACCCAGATCAATATGGGTGTCAGTGCTATGGCCTTAAATTACTGTTAGATGCTCATTAAGAAGCAAAGCTCAATAGAATTGGGGGTGTTAGTATGGTGTGTGTGTGTGTGTGTGTGTACGTGTGTCTAGTGCACCTGGGAGTGCATCTTTCTGAAGTGCCTGCCAATAAACACCAAGGCCATGAGGTGGTCTGAGCTGCAGAGGTTTAATCAACCAGAGGCATGATCTCTCTCTCTCTCTCTCTCTCTCTCTCTCTCTCTCTCTCTCTCTCTCTCTCTCTCTCTCACACACACACAAAAAAATATGAACTGTGGGGAAAAGACAAAACTCTCCTTGAAGTTACCTTCTGAAACCACAGGTCACTTGGTATACAATATAATATATAGCAAATAATGGTGCAGTGCAGATAAAACATGAAATACTTTGTCCACAATGGGATGATCAAAGGCCAGAAAAAGCAATAAAAGAAGTGTGTCTATCCATCAACGGGCTGCTGAACACCAAGAATGATCTCAGTCTCAGGTGGACTGGATGCCTGACAGAGACTCTTCTCTGTAAATCACATGGCTGCTCTCTTATTTCCTGGATGACTGGACAGTTTCTCCCCTCAGCTATGTACAAAACAAGCAACTTCTGAAAGGGAAACTTCACCAGTCAGTCAATGGTGGGTCACATTTATGTATTATTGATTTTTTTTGTTGTTGTTGTTGCTCACAGACAGTGCATCTTATGAGGCTTTAAGAATTAATAGAATTCCACACACGCTTGTAAACATAAAACTTTGCTAAGCCCTGCTCTTCTTACTGTCGCTAACCTTGAGAAGCTTTCCATTCTCTCACAAGTATGCAGTTTATAACTGGTGGAGATAAAACACTGGCACCACCGCCCTTGAATCTACGTCATTAGACTTAATCGCTAAACATGGATCAACCTCACTCGCATGGAGGTGGTTTGGCTTTGAAAAGAGAAATGTTGTTCAAAAGACGTCAATCTGCAAACTACGTCAAAAATCGGTTGCCGTTAAAGACCACGAGCTGACCACCGCACGGAATATCAAGAATATGAAACGCTTCGGGAGTGAAAGCAGCCAAGGTACCAGCACAAAAACAAACTCTGGTTCAAACACTGCTACAAAGATGAGACAAACTCAAAGCCACTGAGACAACAGCTACGACAGAACACACTGTTATAATATAGCGACTGCAAAACTAAGTGCTTATTGCTGACCCATTGCTCTCTGCTCTGCTCTGCTCTGGTGCCATTCACAATTTCACACACACACACACACACACACTTACTCCGTCTCCTCCTCCTCAGTCACACACACACGCTCATACATGACTTTTGAAAGATGGCAAATATATTCTAATTATCAACAAAATCACAGAAAATATCTAGTTGATAATCCGGAGGACATGGAAATGATGAAGAAGCATTGTTCTTGCCGTATATGGTGTATGAGTGCTAATATTTTTGAGGATGGTCATTGGCTTAAAAACTCATACATAGACGTATGTTTCACTTTTAACATAACAGGAGAAAAATTGTTCAGCCAAACACTAACTCAGCGAAATTTGCCTGGGGTTGCTGGAGTGTAACGTTACCTAAATCCAATAAAGAGCAACACTATTGTTAACACTACTGTTGTTTTTTTTTTTTTTGTATTATTCTTTACACTTGTTAAAGCACTTTGTAACTTGTTTTTGAAAAGTGCTCTACAAATAAGGATTATTATTATTATTATTATTATTATTATTAGCCTAAACTCAGATAGCACCCAGGGCTAGCTTCCTCACAGTGGATAAATACTATGCAGTGTATGTTATACTCATGAACAGAGCTTTGTTTTTAACATACGCTGTCATCACACCATCTAATGTAGTTAGTTCATGAAATGCTCCTTGGCCTTGGTAGTAATGATTGGTTTGTACTGTACCTAGAATGCTAGTTAGATGGACATGCTAACGACTGCTGCTTACAGTCCATTATAAACACACTGTTTAATCCATTCCTTTCGCATTTGTGCTTTTGGTTTTGGGAAGGGCAAAAAAAATTATCCACAAACCCTAAAATGCTTTCACTCTTACTTCTTACTCTTCACAAACCACTGGCTGATGTCCGAGATGCTACAGCCATGTTTACTGACAGTCCAAGAAGCAAACACAGCTTGAAAAACGGACATGCAAGACATGTTATAGTAGTCCACTGTTGGATATCGTGTCCGGTCCGGCAACAATGCCTCCTGCTCTTCATGGAGAAAATACCTTGCCTGTATCAGACTATCAGGTTACTTTGCTCCCAGACCTGCCACTGGCTGATGTGCTTGATTGCCTGACTGTCTGAGAACATGAGCGAGACCATCCTAATGAGAGATAAGAAAAGTGCAGAGGCGTCTGTGTGACCAGCATGTGTTCTCGTTGAGATCACCTGGGCACCGAAGGCTCACATCGAGAAGTAGAGGTAGAGAGCAGTTGTGAAAAAAAAAACTTTTTATATATTCAGAAAAGGTATTCTGAAGTTGCATTACATTTAAACCACTTAATCATTATATGTAAACAGGGTTTTATTTATATTCAAAGTTTCTCACTAAAACACAGTGTGCATCCAATCTAGCAAAAACATTGCTTTTTCTACCTCATAAAATATTTGCAAAGGTTTTGTTTTTTGTTTGTATTTAACATGTACAGAACAAACCTGGGTTGTTTAAATAAGCTCACAGTCTTCCTCTCCTCTTTTATTAATGCAATGCTACCTTTTACAGAAACATATTCCACAGGGTATGTTTAAATTGTTTGTTCAAAGTAACATTTAATGTGTAAATGAGTGAATGAATAAAGGCAGCACAAATTAATAACAAATAAGTGCCAGATCCAAAAGTATACAAAGCATTACTACAAAAATAAAGCAAAACAATGAAAATGATTTTCACAGATCAGATTTTCAGACCTGTTGTATGCCTACAACAAAAATAATAATCACTGACAAAACACATACTTTATATGACTGGAGATGTCAGAATAAATACTTTTTAATTTAAATAGTCCATCTTGCCTTCTTTTGCAGGATTTTGAGACAAAGTTGAAAAACTTAATCACACCAAAATTAAACAGCCATTCCAAATTCCGCTCGTTTGTATATCATTATACTTTTTCGTTTTGTCTAGCCATTTCATTAACATTTTACATTAAATATGTATTTAAATATAGAGTATTGAAATTATGGCTACATGTATTTTTTGGGTACATCGGAATGCCAAAGCAGTATCCCCCTTTTATCCTTTTCGTTTGCACCTCTGTACCTAACTGTATTGCTGTTTCTACAGTACTACCCTGTATTAAATATTTAAACTGGTGAAGCTTCAAACAGTTGAACAGTTCACTGGGCAATTAAAGGCCTGAATTTGTAAAAGACACAACCTTCCAGACTTTGTGACAGAGGTTTTTCTTTGGATTCTGGAGGTGTAAAATATTTTTGTGTGGTTTTTATGGTTTAAACATTAGCATGCTCGATGTATTAGTATTTAAAACAAAGCACACAGAAACTGAACTTCAAAAATCTGTTGATGGCAACACGTATATACTTTTCTCATGTAAGCTGTGCCGGATTTTTCAAACAGCATATTAAATTAAGAACTAAAGTTTCATCTTAAAGAATCACCCACTAAGATTCATATCTGTTGTCACAACACTTCATTGAGCCCAGTTGCTCATGTAGGAACATTTCGTAGACACCATGTTGCTAGAAGAGCACGGTGCATTCGGCGTAATTAGGATTTAGTTTGGCAGTGTCTCCAAAGCTTGTTGCCTCTGTAGATAATCCTAACAGGCTACACAATGTGTTTGTCTGAGCTATGGGAGAACTGTGAACTCATGCCTGAGCCTGTAAGCTGCCACAGAAGAAAATGAATGAACACCCACATTCACAACAAAGCAGACTTTAAGAGAGAGAGAGGCAGGAAGAGAAAAACAGAGGCAGAAAGGTGGCTGTTCAAGTGATGACACACAGCACCGCTCCATTCTGCAGCAGAGAAATTACTTTGGAGACTGTTGAAACTGTGAAAACTTTTGTGTGTCAAGTCAGCCTTGCATTTGTCCAGCAGTAGTAGTTTTAAAAAAGTTAAGAGTGGAAGTGAAAAGAGTGGAAGAATTTTAGTGCGTTTGTCATATTATTTTTCTAATTTTAGATCAACTGAATTATTCATTATTTGGTCTGCAGATACTTAAATAAAATAAAATACACTTTTGAAAAGATGAGATGATTGATACCACTGTAATCTGTAGGATAATATGAAGCTCACACCAGCAGCTGGTTAGTTTAGCTTAGCATGAAGACTGGAAACAGCTACCCTGGTTCTGTCCAAAGGTAACAAAATCCACCTCCGGGCACCTCTAAAGATCACTAATGAACATATTGTATGTTTTTTACTCTTTACAAACCTAACCGCTGGACTATTTCTTGGCTAGCAGCAGCAACTTGTTTTTACACTTCATTTTGTTTAGATTTAATTAATTATATATTACATGTTCATTTATGGGTTCTGGTGGACATATTTAGTTAACATTGGAAATTGGACAGAGCCAGGCCAGCTGTTTCCCCACATCTTTATGCTAAGTTAAGCTAACGGTCTCCTAGCTAACATCCTATTTAGACATGAAAGTGGTATCAAACTTTTTATCTCTCTGCAAGAAAGTGAGTAAGCATTTTGAAAAAAACACATTCACATTACAAGTGTTTTTAAGTTTGGCTTAATATATAAATTTTAAATATCAATGATGGAATTAATATAATATATATAACCATAGATTTTAATTTAATTGTTGATGACTGTGAGTCTGGGGCTCATTAAAACAACAGCGTGATGCAAATGCACAGCTTAACAGCGTCAAACTCGCATCTATGACCTCCAAGGACCAGTGCGTTTAACGTGGAACTGCTTCTCATTACTTATCCTTTATCTCCTGTCTCATTATACCCTTCTTCTGTCTTTTGAATTTTTCTATTACTGTCTTTGCAATGCAAATCTTCTGCTTAAATCAGCAGCTCTGTGTATACAAAGGCAAGGGGAAAAATTACTCATCCTATTAGTGTTGAGAAATCTATGCACTTGGGGAAGTAGTCAGGGTGTAAAAAGGGAAAAGGCTCTGACGAATACTCCCATCATCCTAAATGTTGTTTTTTTCCCCCCAACTAAAGTATGATTTATATGAGAGAGAAAGACTTCCTATAATCTTTGCAGCACAGCATCAGGTCTGCAGTAAACTAACGTGTATGTGCTGATATGCCCTCCTGGATGGTGGATGATAGCTCATGTGTCATGACTGCAGGCCTATCACTCGCTGAGTTTCCCCCGCAGTGTGAGCCAATATGTTCAGTAGACATAGATGTGGGCATTGCCTAATGGAATCCAGTCAGCATGGCTGATACCATCACCAAGTCACACTCCCAAGCTTCGATAACACCAGGCTCTCTCCCTCTTTGGAGCTATGGCGAGTGTCCTGGAGAGCCCTGCAGGATGTTACATATTAATACTTCTCGACATTTGCTGGGTGATAAGCAGCATGGGTATAAATATTTCTTTTTATGAAACCACTTTGGCACAGTTTCCTCATGGAAGACAATCTCTGGCTATTTTCTCTTCATGGACTCATATCTGAAAACAAATGCTCTGTCCTCAGTAACCTGTACTTCTTAAAGATGCATCATCACACGAAGGTAAAGTAATGCACACTGGAAGGTATGGTTAGAATAGGATTCATAAAGTCTCTATGTGGCATTAAAGGAAAAGTTGGACATTTCGGGAAATATTTTCATTCACTTTTTTGCAGAGTATACATATTGAGAAGATCAATACCACTCTCCTGTCTGTACGGTAAAAATAAAGCCACAGCCAGGCGACAATCAGCTTAGCTTAGCATAAAAACTGCAAACGGGGAAACAGCTAGCCTGAAGTAACAACCAACACCTTCAGAGCTCACTAATTAACACATCTCATTTGTTTACACAAAAACCGAAGCACACATCTACTGAACAGGGTTATTAAACACACAAGATATGTTACAAACTTTAGAGGTGCTGGTAGATTTTGTTAGAGTCAAACAGGGGCAGGCAAACTAGTCTTTATAGTCTTCATGCTAAGCTAAGCGAACCAGCTGCTGAAGCAAGCTACATGTTTATCATACAGTCATGAGAGTAGGGCTGCAACTAATGATTATTTTCATTGTCGATTACTTTCTCGATTAATCGATTAGTTGTTTGGTCTATAAAATCTCGGGAAATTGTCAAAAATGTCCCAAAGCCTAAGAAGACGTCCTCACATGTCTTATTTTGTCCACAACCCAAAGACATTCAGTTTATTGTCATAAAGGAGCAAAGAAAACAGAATATAATTAACATTAATAAACATTTAAGAAGCTGGAATCAGATGATGTTTCTTTAAGAAATTACTCAAACTGATTTATCGTTTATCAAAATAGTTGGCGATTAATTTAATAGTTGACAACTAATTGATTATCCCATTAATCGTTGCAGCTCTACATGAGCGTGGCATCGACTCTCGGCTAGAAAGCAAATCAGCGTATTTCCCATACAGTTATGAGCCACATAGTCACCAGCTATTTGAAATGCAGAGTGAAACCATGAGTGCAACGAATACAAACCACACAGACCTTCTTCTCCTCCCTCTCTGTGCGTAGTGAAAAATTCATGTTCTATTACCCCATCAAATATGAATTGCAGTTTATAAGATCACATTTGAAATTCCAGGTCACAGCTCATGCATTCCCAACTACTTTTGGTAACATCGTCTGGGTTTATTTCTGGAGCTCTAACGCGCCAACTGATAGAAATAGTTTACAAATGTGTTGTGTTTTTTTCCACATCAAGACAAGGTAAGGGACTGTAGACTGATGAATAAAGCTATGACAGTTTTGAATGCTGAAATAATGAAGCAGAGCCACTGTATATGGAGATATATTTAAATGTGAGGATCAGCTACCACAGCGCTGCATGAGTTATGAGATTGCCTGATCACTTGTCATGGACTGGCATAAGGGAATGAGGCATGTGTCATATCTTGTTTAAGCAGCCTGACGCCGTGTGTTTTGGTGGATGGTTCACAGCTACTCCTCAGCCTCTCATTGCAGCTCATGATGGTGAACGGTTCCTCCCCTCCGGCTGTTAACTGACTGGGGAAGTTTCCCACCGGATACCATGACGACAGCTGGCATCCGTGCCTTGCACCTCGGCAAATGGAGGTCATTTGAAGAGAAGGCACCCTTACCTATTACCTTCACCGCCACTGCCGCCAGAGCCACGCATGCAGGCAATCTCTCTTCTTAGCCCTCTGCCATCCCAGCATGCAGCTCACCTCTCAGCGGGCTGGAGGTACGCATCCGTTCCAACGTACATATGCTCATGCAGAGACATTCAGGTGCCAGCAGACTAGCACAGCGTGTGCTTGCATCTCTTACACATCCAGTTCCTTTGGGCTTTATATATCCAAGTCCCTCCAGCTCGGTGTAGAAATCCACCCCGCAAAAAAAAAAATAAAACACAAGAAGCTGCTGCAACGAATGAGTTCAGCACTCCCCTCTTGGCAAGTAGCCCACAGCATGAAATGATCAAAACACATTCATTATTCATCACAAAGTAAAGATTCCATATCTCTGATGTGTGAGCATCAACAGGATATTTTAAGATTTTGGTTTCTTTTCCTGAACCTCTCAAAGAGCCACAAAGTTTCTGTCAAGATTTTAGGATTTATCTGTTTGTGTTTTTGTGTGAAGTTTTTATCTGTGCTTGGATTTTCTCAGGCCATACATCTATATTTCAGTGTTACATTAAAGCCATGGTCCCACGATCTGAGATATTAAACTATAGACCAATTTCTTTGACATTAGTTTGATTATTTTAAAGCATACACTGTACCTTCTCTGTCCAATTAGACTATGTACATATTTTCATGAATGTAAAAGATTAATTTTACGGTTGAACTGAACTAGACAAGGCTATACGGTGCTCTCACATGAATAATCTTCTCTTTTGGCATCAATGATGCTTGACTCAGCTTCTGTATGTCATGATGTGGCTCCATGTCTGGTTCTGGGGGCAGTAGTGTGATTGGAGTGATGTGATGTGATGGAAAAAATAAAAATAAAATACAGCATAGCCTCCTGTAGTCAGAGAGGACAGGTACAGAGCAGGATGGACCTACAGTAATCAAAGATAGGATTTAGTGAAAGCAGTTTGGCGGTATTTGAAAGATTTTTCTCTAACAACACTGCATATAGTACTCAGATTGTTTACTTAAGTAACAATATAAAAATAGCCTAATTGTCTCTTACCACAGTCTGTAAAGGTCCTGATTAAAAATCCTACTTAAAAATACAGAATGTAACAGCTCTAGTGTTGCAGAAAAATGGCCCCTACATCTTACATATTATATATGACATTAGGTGCGTTCAAGATGACGGCGGCTGACTTTCGCCGACTTGATAGTCTAACATGAGCTGCAGGTGACTGCAGGGGCGGGGTATAAAAACGGCGCCGTCAAGTCGGACACATTCTACCTGCATGAGCTTACTGTGAGCTGAGATCAATGACTGGTCTTCCCACGAGACCACCAATAGTGTGGTTTCAACTTTGTGCAGCCAGGTAAAAGCCACTGCGGCCGCTGGACTCGGTGCCTGCAGCCACCTTGCTCCCGCGAGGTTTTAATGTCTTGTGACATGGTGACGTTTTGCAGCGCCGGCAGAAGTCGGACACAATTTCTAACCAGCATGCCTTGTTTCAAGTCCAGCATGCATCAAGTTAAGTCAGCGCTGCGCAGAGCCCCATGAAGTCAAACACACCTATTATTAGAAATGTGTAAGCCGCCAGTGGAGTCACCCCCTGCCGGCTGTTAAAAAGAATGCAGGTTGGGTACTTCTGCATTGGCAAACTTTTCAGACTCGATGGTTGCCGCTTGGTCTGCACAGTGACGTTGCGGGTCAATTTGATCCGCATGCTTTCATGTGCTTAAGGCAAGACACGGCAGGCAAAAAGATTGTTTTTTTTTCATGCACTGTTCAATTTTAAGATTTTGGGCTACTTGGCTTCCTTAACATGTCTTCTTTCAGACTAATAAGGGGGAAAAGTCCAAAATAAACATTTAGTAGTTTATTTTATTACAGTATGTCTGTGTGCGTCTATAGATTTCGCCTAAACGTTAGCATTCTGCCGTAACATCTCCTGCTGCTGTCGCTTTCTGCACTGGATCATTAAAGCCCAGAAAAGTGCATTAATTTCAATATATAAAGGATAATGCACAAAAACAACATGAAAACAAAATGATAAAAATGACTAATTGTGCGCACCATTCTAAGAAAAAGGCCTGTTTTTCAATATTGTATCCAGCTAATGACAGTGAGTACAAGATGAATTGACAGCGACAGTGGTGCCAAATGGCATCACAAAGAATCGAGAGCATGAATAACAAACTGAATCAAATATTAAATTCATTCAAAAGGGGATAGCACTTGCAATGACAGCATAATCAATCCACATTTTGTCCTGATCTATTATGTAACAGCTCAGACAAAAGAACAAATGAAGAAAGAAGTCGATTCCTCCTTCGCTGCGAAATATATTTTCCTTTCACCTTTTCTTTCTGTCCTCACCCATTTCTTAATGTTCCCTTCAGCTTTCTTCTCTCCCTCCAGATCACTTCCAGTACATTTTCTACTGCAACTTCAGTATATCACAGTTTTGTGCAATAGCATGCGGTAGTTTCACATTTTCGAGTTATTCGGACTGGTTTATATGTGCTACCAGCACAGTGGAGAGGCTGCCTGCTCAATTTCTTTCCTTGTGACAGATTTCATCCTCTGCGTATCCATCTTTCTTACCAGCTTGGGCCACATTGCTTCTGAAATAGCAAGAAAAGGTCGCAGCGTTAATGCACAAAGTGACAGCAGATACATCACCTAAATCTATGGTGACTTTTGGCAATACATCCCACACATGGACACTCAATTTTCATTGGGAGAAAACACGAGTGATGAGAGATATTCGGAAACTGGAAACACTCTCTTCTTGTCTCGAACAGGTTTTGATTTCTCGTTGCTGATGGTTTTTAATAAAGAGATAAACAGTGAGGGGGGGATTTATTATTTTTAATATAACTAGATTTAAAAACTAACTATAGACTCAATTTATTTGTAAAAAACAGATGCACTTCATAATGGAAACAAGACTGTAACTTTGAACCGTGTTGAGATGTTTTCTTTAACAAGCATTAGCATTTTAGCTTTTACCCATTTTCTCAGTTGTAAATATATCCATGTCACCTAGGATACCATCAAAATGTCCATACGGTTCATTTCGCTCATTGTTTAAGGACATCTCCAGCATGATTTGGGGGGTTTTATTTTGCATTTGGTGCAGCCTTAAACTGATTTCAGTTGCTTTAAACTGTTTTCCAGCAGTTCTTTCACACAACATTTTCCTCATCTAAATTGTACTTTAAAGCAAATATTTTTAAACAAGACTTCCTCACATTAAGTAGGAGGTTACCAATGTCTAGTTGATTTTCATGCCATCATGCTTTATTTTACATTTATCCTGCAAATTACAGCTAATGAAAGCATCTTGCTTTTGATTTGTCAGTTGGCTTCACTGGGTTGTGACTGACAGTTGAGTATTTATCTTGGAACCCAAAAATAAAAAAAAAAAGTGGGTAATCGGGGAGGCAGAAACTGGAAGTAATATGCCTCTGGCTCTCGCTGTGTTCCCAAATGTGCACATTAATTTGAGTGTGTTTCAGAATGCTCAAATGTATCGCCTGATATTGGCTCTCTGCTGCAGCTTTGCAAAATGTGATTGATGGCGGTTCTTGTTGTTTACTGTGCCATGTTGAAGTAGCTGGGAGTGAATGAGCCTGAAAAGCATGGCAAAACTGACTTGAAATTAACCCTTTCATGCATGATGTCCACTACAGCGGACAGATATTTGGAAGCCAGTTAAGTTATAGTACCAGGTCCCAACTATCACTTGATTCCATTTGATTATTATGTTTATGTTTATTATTATTATTATGTTTTAATCTCTGTCATTTTGATATATTACATCATAAATTCAAAATAAGGGACAGCGGAGATGCACCAAGTACCTCAGCAATAGCTGTGAAATCCTTTTATTTTCAGAAAACACTTACACTTAATAGGATGTTAGAAATACTTTTAGCCAGATTTAAATGATATATTTTTTGTACATTTTGTTCTGTGACTGAAAATACATCACGTGGACGTAATGTGCCAAAGGGTATATTCTGCCTATGTAGACTCTGCCTTATTTTGTATGTTTTATTTAAAATGATGATATAATTTGCACTTGAATAACTTGTGTGTATTTATACCACTTGCTTTTAGTAAAGGTTTTAAAAACATATAGCTGTTTTGGACCTATATTGAGTTCCACTGAATCACTTTTGATGCTGTTGGTGCGTGGTATCCACTGAATATGGACACATTTTAAAAATCAATATATTAGGAAAAAAAGAAATTATAGGCATAGTTTTTTGCTTGTTTAAAATGAAAAAACAAACTGTTTGACGAGGTGCATCACACTGAGCAAATTAAAAAATAGAAACTGTTTTAGGAAAGTATCGGAAATGAACAAATCAATCATGTTAGATTTGTCCTAACAGAATAGGTCAAGATTTTATCTCAATGATTTCATAGACCGAAGTATGGTTCTGTTAATTAAACGAGACTAAGTTACATTACAGTAACATTATGAGAATGTTATTTTTATCATCATTAGGGTGGATTCAGTCAAATGTCCTGTAGATAGAAGGCTGTTGGAGCCATTAATAAGGAGGCTTTTTTTTTCACACCCTCTGTCTCTCTCCATCACTCTTTGTCCTTGTGGGTGATTAGAATGCACCCTGGTTGTCTGTCTGCTTGCTCATTAATCACACTGCGAGAGACTGGGCCGAGCACTAAATATACAGTTTGTCCTCATCTCAGCACTCCACACAAAGTGCTATTACAGCAGAAAACCACACAGGGTCATAAATGACTCATGAGCAGGGCTACGGCTTGGTTAGCGCTCGTTATTCTAACCCTACCAACATGTAAGGCATAACTCTCCAGTATTTATGTAAAATTTACTCCCGTTGAAAACTAAATTTTGGGTAATAACAGCTGGTCCTGCAGATATTCTGTGTTATAATTACATTACAAAGTTTGAGGCATTTTTTCCCAGAGCCCAGCTAAAAGTTCACCTTGAATGTCTAACTAACTCCTAAACTTTAAATGAAAATAATATACCATCAATAACAACAACTTAATAGTAGTATCTGAGTTATTTACAAAAGATAGCTTTAATGGATGCTGACATCTCATTCTGCTTTTTTGCAGAAACCTAAGCTCTCTCAAGCATAAACAGGTCTCAAGCGTAGGCCTCTAGTTATGACAGTGACCATTCACTAAGCCCCAGCTTTCTGTTGCTACAGCTTTCTATTCTTGCAATGCACATGGCGGTACTATTACTGCTCACTATTCTTAGTTGTTTTTGAACTATAAATGTTCTTAATTTCAGACAGATAAAGGCAGGCTTCTTAGTTCTAGGTTACGACGTGTGATTTTTCAGCAGAAATGATTGAAACTGTTGCTGGCAGAGCTAATTATGCTCACATGTCCTTTATGTATTGGTTAAAAACAACTCCAGATGACTTTAATGTTTTCAGCTGACTCGTTTTAAAACACAAGGGGGTCTTACACATGTCCCTGATCTCTACAAACATTATATATTGCTAAAAGACTGAGGGTATACTGTAGCTACATGTATAAAAAGTCTGCACCCTCACCAGTTGAAGAATGGTATTGCAATAAATCCAATGCATTGCAATATAAAGCTATTATCCCTATGATGATGAAAAAAGATAACCCTAACTCTTCTCTTCCATACTTAGACAACTGACAGAGTTATTTTTGTTTGTATTTTTTAAACAGATGTTTCACTTTCAATGTTGCACACAAGAAGGCTTTTAAAATGGCTACTTCCCACTGTGTTTGGCACCGCATGTCTGAGGTTGAGTTGAGCTTGAACCTCCTCATGATCCAATAGAGAGCAGGTCAGAGCAGCATCACCTTTAACCATAGCATCCAGGAGCAGCTTCCACAACACGAAAACATCTGGGGTTCGAACATTGGTCATCCTAGGCCTTTCTGTGTGGAGTTTGCATGTTCTCCCCGTGTCTGCGTGGCTTCTCTCCAGTTGCTCCAGCTTTCCAAAGACAGGCAGGTTGATTGGTGACTCTAAATTGGCCTTAGTGAATGTGAGTGGGAATGGTTGTTTGTCTCTATGTGTCGGCCCCGCCCCGCCTCTCGTCCAGTGCCAGCTGGGATTGGATCCAGCCATCCGGGGCCTACACAGGATAAGAAGTTTTAGATAATGGATGGATGGATGGATAACCTGTTAAGTAATGATAGGCTAACCCGTTAGGTTGGTAGCAGGTTCTTCTGCCTGCATCTTTTTGCCACTACCTTTTTTTTAAATCAAAGGCCTATCCTTTTGATAAATATCTAACTCTGTAACTTTTACTGTCCTGTTTTATCTTATTGTTACATTCTTTTTACCTCTTTTTTAAAATTGTATTTAAATGTCTATTTATTTCGCCCTATGTTGCCTTTATGTTTTATGTACAGCACTTGGAACTGCTGTTGAAATGTGTTTTACAAATACACTTAACCTTGCTTTGCCTAGTGTCTGCATCTTACATTGAAGCAGATAAATACAGATCCTTGAACTTTGTACCATGTGAGATGAACACACATTCACCTTCTGCACATTGTATTCACTGTTTTTGGCTTGTTTAATCCATTCCTTACACTTTTGCTCTTTCGTAGTATGCCAAATGTCGCTGTTAATACAGTCCCATGCGCACCGCTTGAGCAGTGAAATCCAATGCCTGGCAAGCCTAGTTAGAGTTAGTAAGATTGGATAATCATTATTCAGGAGAGGGTTTTAACGAACATTCAATTCCTCGTTTGAACTGTGGTGTACATTCAGTACAGTGGATATTTATATATAGCAGCGTGGTGTTTTTAATCACTTTTCAGCCTGAATGGAAATTCTGTCAATATCAACACAAAGTTACTGTACCATAAATGAATTTTTAAACCCACAGGTGATATAAAGGAAATAAATGAGGACATTTTGTTTCATGAAATATATAGCTTCAGGTATAAGGGAGAGAGAGTATTCATCCCTCTAGCCTCACTGGTACTAATCATTTGACAGTTTTAAAGACAGGGGAGGATATTTGTGATTCAGAAGAGAAGGTTAAGTCAACAGACTGCCATCATACACCAGATCTTCAAGTAAATTGGCAATATGCCTGATGTAGTTAACCACTCAAATGTCAAGTCAACTCAGGCCTCCTGGGAGGAGAAGTTGAACAGAAACATACATACCAAGAAATACATAATATCCTGTTATTTCAAGGATATGATTAAAAAAACAAGGACAATGTAACAGGGACCCCTTTTTATATTCTCCTTTCCCTAATTATTCTGCTCTAGATGGGCCTCCACATCAACCTAAGGGTAGTCAATTTACCTGCAACCTAAACTCATAAGCCATTATTGCTGCATGATTCACTGGCAGCCATAATGAGGTTGGCGCAGTCGCTTCCCCAATAGAATCCAAACTGCCTTTTTTTTAGATGTTGTTTTCTATCTAAGGGCTTACCAGCTTGGTGTGTGAATGTGAATTGTTTAGCATTTTTAGCATTTAATGTCTGTTATTTGACAAATCTAAATAAAATGTAACACCGTTATGTCCACCCCACACCAATTAACTCCTGAAACAGAAATACGTATCAACTACAACAACTGCAGGTTTGAGTTTTAATCTGAAAACTATTCCGTCTTTAAGATTCATCCTTGTCTCAGAAAGGGATGAGTGCGAGGCTTATTTCCACTGGGGATTTGTGCCCCTCAAAGGGGCCTCATGGGGAATATTACACAGTGTGTGAAAACAGTTATGTAATATCTTCTGTTTACTATGTCTGAGAAAATCACTTAAGCAATGTCACTTGAGACTGCAAAAGTTTAACAGAAATCCTGTGCCACCGCTTCGGGTGTGTAGTTTGAAAGATGTAGGTGTTTATCACACAGTGAGCCCAACAATAGACAAGGTTGGGTTGCCTTGTGGGATCCATGGTTTGGGCCTAAAAGTCAAAATATCTCAGCCTCTGCTGCACAGATTTTGTCCATTCCTTTTAAAATATGTCTATTGTGTGTACCCCAACTTTATGGAAGTAGGCTATTACTACACTTGGAGTACCTCTTTAATGTGTGAATGATAATCCATTAACACAACTATGGTATGAAAGTTGACATATAGAGTTTCATCCAAAAATACACTCATGGTAAACCTCAAACGCATAATACATAAACACTTAAATTTTAATTCAGTAAAATGTTTAGTGTTGCAAACTTACTCATGTTTGATATATTTGCATGATTTAATCATTTATCAGCAGCCAACTGAAAGATACTGCTGTGAAGGGGATTTCTGATTTTCTTATTGACGACTAAGACCTCTTAGGTCTCTAAAAATATAAACTTTCTTCCCACATCAAATAAAATGTTGCTGTGAAGTTACATCAGTTTTATTTTTTTTTATTTTATTTATTTTTTCTTATGTTTTATCGGTTGGTTGAATATAGGAAATGTCTTTGTACAGTAAATAAGCTGTATTATAATTTTTATTTTAATTCCTCTCGACAGCATGATGGAATATTCAGTGTCATCAGTCTTTTTCATTGTTTTCATAAACAAGTAGCTACAAACTGTCTTATTTCAAACTGTATTATTTTCTGTGGGTCGAGTCTTTCCTCCGGGTGAAAATGCGTCCTGGGTGTGAGGTGGTATGTTTTTCTCTGACAGTTTGTTTGCTCAGGAAGATGTCAACGGTTCATCTGCAGCATATTCACTTTGAAATAACATTTAAAACTCAACATGGGAACAAGGTGTTTCTGCAGGAGCCGGTGGAGAAACAAGCTGCACAACAAGATGTACTGTACACTTTACTGTATAAATATAAACCATGTCTTCTTGTGCAGTGTCAAGGTTTTACTGTACGGCAAACAGAAGTGCTGAGCACAGAGTGTGCAGTATTTGGGCAAGGCTTAATCTGTAGAGCAAGCAATGAATCATAAACAAGATGTCTTAGTGACTTATTGACCTTTATGCACGTTAAAGTGGTTGCCTGTTTTGAATCCCCCCCCCCCAACCCCCACGCCATTTCAATTTGAGCCACAGTAATTCTCTGGATTGCAACTCTCACATTTCACGCTTGATTTCACATTTCTCTCCACATTTATGGAAAAGCATTTGTGTTTGCTTACGCAATTTACGTTAATGGCTCTGGAGATTGTTTTTGCCACCGCTTGGACAGCCATAATATGTGGGAAGTAGCTTTATAAAAACAGTTGTACCCTGTCACAGATCACTTAACTTTGTTTCACCTTAGAGATATGAGATTTTACGTGGCATAAAGCAAAGGATTTACTGACATGAGAACATTACACTGGCCACTCTGCAAACATGACTTACTTTAATCCTTTTTAAAAACATTACACGGTAATAAATAAATTCACAGTTTACAATTTGAAAAACCAACCACTTCTGCTATTGCTGCTTTCCATTCTAAGCAGAATCTTATTGATCCGGTAGCAGATCACCAATATTACAACCAATCACTGCTGCAGTCAGAGCCCCAGATCAGGGACTAACAATACTCAATTACTGTAACAAAAATATAATTAAATTGTTTTGTTTAGAAGAGGATGAGGTGATGACAGATGTATAGACATAGAGAGGAATAAACCCAATGTAAAAACATGATGGAAAATAACTTTTTCCCCAAAAAACAACTGTACAAAAACTGCCAAATTATTAAACCTGTCAAAGAAAACACTCGTGACAGATCAAATGACAAAATATGCCAGAGTCCAGCTCTTTCCTTGACCTCCCATGTCCATTTTTGTCAGAAACTCTAACTACTGTTCAAACACAGAAATAATTTAAGTTAGAATATGTTGCTTTTGAAAGAGTAACAAATGAAAAGTAAAATTCATGAGCAACACAATGCACCGTTGCTCAATTTAATAGGCTTAGGGGTTTTACCGCTATAGCATTGCTTGTTCTTGTATCACCCGTAGATTATTGTGCTAAATAAACTTATATTACAATATAAATCGTTCTATAATCACTGTTCATGGCTGCAGTTATTACCATCCAGATATCTCTCATCCCAACCTACACTGCAGTCTGACCACTCTAAAGAAAGCTCTGGCTCCAACTCTGATCAACTGTGTAACACAGAGTTATTAACTGGATAATAATTCAGTTCAATTCAATATTATTTACATAGTTCCAAATCACAACAACAGTTATCTCACAGCGCTTTTCATAAAAGAGCAGGTCTAGACCGTACTCTCTGATGTTATTTACAGAAGCCCAACAATTCCCACCAAGAGCAAGCACTAGGCGACAGAGGCAAGGAAAAACTTCCTTTTAAGAGGCAGAAACCTCGAGCAGAACCATGGCTCAGGGTGGGCGGCCATCTGCCTCAACCGGTTGGGGGTGAAGGAGAGAGAGAGAGAGAGAGGGCGAGAGAGGAACAGAGAGAGAGAGAGGGATGGAAGTAGAGAGAAAGGGGAGGGAGGCAGCCTACACAATATACACACAGAGGTACAGACAGTAAAGGTGATGTTGCTGTAGACTAAATGAAAAATGGTACAGATATTTACAGTAGTTTTAATGATAATAATCGCAATGTTAATGATTATAATTACAATAGGACTAGTAACAATAGTTGTAGCAGAGGGTGTCGAGCAACAGGTGACTCGCAACCACAGATCCAGACTCCACACCTCCAGAGTCAGAAACACCTGCAGGAAGTAATAGGAGGAGAGAGGAGAGGGACGAGAAAGCACGGGACTACCGGAAAGGGGAGAAGTCGAGTTAGTAACATGCATTAATGGGATGAGGTTGCATACAGAGGGAGAGAAAGTAGAGGAGAGAGGAGCTCAGTGCATCATGGGAAGTCCCCCGGCAGTCTAGGCCTATAGCAGCATAACTAAGGGATGGTTCAGGACTCACCTGAGCCAGCCCTAACTATAAGCCCTATCAAAGAGGAAAGTCTTAAGCCTACTCTTAAATGTGGAGATGGTGTCTGCCTCCTGAACCCAACTGGAACCTGGTTCCACAGGAGAGGAGCTTGATAGCTGAACGCTCTGGCTCCTAGTCTACTTTTGGAGACTCTAGGAACCACAAGTAACCCTGCATTCTGGAAGCGCAGTGCTCTGGTGGGGTAGTAAGGTACAATGAGCTCTTTAAGATAAGATGGTGCCTGACCATTAAGAGCTTGGTATGTGAGAAGAATGATTTTAAATTCTATTCTGGATTTTACTGGAAGCCAATGCAGAGAAGCTAAAACAGGAGAAATGTGATCTCTTTTCCTGGTTCCTGTCAGAGCACGTACTGCAGCATTCTGGATCAGCTGAAGAGTCTTAATGGACTTTTTCGAGTTGCCTGATAATAAGGAATTGCAATAATCCAGCCTAGAAGTAACAAATGCATGGACTAGTTTTTCTGCATCATTTTTAGACAGGATGTTCCTGATTTTCACAATATTATGAAGATGAAAAAAGGCAGTCCTTGAAATTTGCTTAATGTGAGAATTAAACTACATGTCCTGATCAAAGATAACTCCTGGTGCTTAGGCCCCAGAACAATAACTTCAGTTTTATCTGAGTTTAACATTAGAAAATTACAGGTCATCCAGGTTTTAACATCCTGAAGGCACATTTGAAGTTTAGCTAACTGATTAGTTTCATCTGGCTTGATCGATATATATAACTGAGTATCATCTGCATAACAATAAAAGTTTATGGAATATTTCCTGATAATATTGCCTAAAAGAAGCAGTGAACAGGATTGGTCCGAGGACAGATCCTTGAGGAACTCCATGACTAACTCTTGCGTGCATGGACGACTCATTGTTAACATGTACATCGATCTGATAAATAGGACTTAAACCAGCTTAGAGCGTTTCCTTTAATGCCAATGAAATGTTCCAGTCTCTGTAATAGGATCTGATGGTCAGTGGTATCAAATGCAGCACTAAGATCTAGTAAAACCAGTACCAGTACAGTGATGCAATGAGGAGGTCGTTAGTAATTTTCACCAGTGCTGTCTCTGTGCTATGATGAACTCTAAATCCTGACTGAAAATCCTCAAACTATTGCTCCGTAGAAAGTCACACAGCTGTTTAGCAACTGCTTTCTCCAGGATCTTAGAGAGAAATAGAAGGTTAGATATAGGTCTATAGTTTGCTAAAACATCCGAATGAAATTTGGGCTTTTTCAGAAGAGGTTTAATTACAGCTACTTTAAAGCACTGTGGTACATAGCCTGTTGATAAAGATAGATTGATCAGAAGTGCTGACTAGGGGTAAAACTTCTTTAAGCAACCTAGTCGGGATGGGGTCTAAGAGGCAGGTTGATGGTTTAGATGAAGAAATTATTGAAGTTAGTTGGTAAAGATTGAGGGAAGCAAAGCAGTCTAAACATATATCTGGCTTTACAGTTGTTTCTAAGGTTCCTGAGTTTAGAGATAAGTCGGTGCCAGTTGATGGCAGGTCATGGTGAATTTTGTTTCTAATAGTTAGAATTTCATCATTAAAGAAGCTCATGAAGTCGTAACTACTGAGAGCTATGGGAATACTTGGCTCAATAGAGCTGTGACTCTCTGTCAGTCTGGCTACAGTGCTGAAAAGAAACCTGGGTTTGTCCCTATTTTCCTCTATTAATGACGAGTAGTACGCTGCTCTGGCATTACGGAGGGCCTTCCTATAAGTTTAAAGACTATCTTGCCAAATTAAACGAGAATTTTCCAGTTTGGTGGAACGCCAATTCCTCTCACGTTTCCGCGATATTTGCTTTAATTTGCGAGTTTCAGTATTATACCATAGCGCTAACCGTCTTTGTTATTGTTATTATTATTATTATTATTATTATTATTATTTTCTTTTCTAGAGGGGCTACAGAGTCGAGTGTCATTCGCAGCAAGCCTGCAACACTATCAACAAGATGATCGATTTGGGAGGGACTGAAATTAGCATAGAAGTCCTCCGTTACTTTGTGATCTGATAATGAATTTAGAGCTGATGGAATCGCATCGTTAGATTTAGCTATAGCACTATCAGACAGACATCTTGTATAGAAATTTTTGCCCAATGGCGTGTAGTTCAGCGATACAAACTCAAAAGTTATTAACAGTGGTCAGATAAAGACGGATTCTGTGGGAACACTGTTAAATGTTCAATTTCAATACCATACACCAAAACAAGGTCGAGGGTGTGGTTAAAACAGTGAGTCGGTTCATGAACACTCTGAGAGAAGCCAATGGAATCTAACAGAGAGATAAACGCAGTACTGAAGCTGTCATTCTCAACATCCACATGAATATTAATTTTTATTTTATTGTAGGGGATTAATATTATTAATCCCAATAATACAATAATAACTTTGTCCGTTTTAAGGACTAAAGTTGACAAAAACTCAGCAAATTAAGATAAGAATTCAGAGGACGGAATAGGTGCTCGGTACACTATAACAAAAAGAATTGGTTGCAGTGATTTCCAACTTGGGTGTGAAAGACGAAGAACAAGGCTTTCAAATGAGTTATAATTTAGTTTAGTTTTAGAGCTGATTAGTAGGCTAGAGTCAAAGACCGCTGCAACTCCACCTCCTCGGCCTGTGCCTCGAGGAATGTGAGTATTAATATGACTGGGAGGGGTGGATTCATTTAGGCTAACATATTCTCCATCACCCAGCCAGGTTTCAATAAGACAAATTAAATCAATATCATATTCTGATATTAGTTCATTTACTAGTACGCCTTTAGAAGAGAGAGATCTGATGTTTAAGAGTCCACATTTAACTCTCCTATTCGTTTGCAATATTGCTCTTGTGGTTTTAATTTTTATGAGGTTTTTATGCACAGCTCCTCTTCTGTTTACCTTTGATTTAAATAATTTTGATGGTTGGGGGACAGACACCATCACTATAGGATTTTCACTAAGTAACTCCTGAAATGGAGGAGCAGAGAAGTGTGTTAGACTCCGACTCTGCGAAGGGTTTTGGGTGGGTAACTGCTGAAATGGAGGAGCAGAGAAGTGTGTTAGACTGCGACTCTGCCTCCTGGTCTCAACTCTGGGTTGTCATGGATTTGGTCCACTAATAAACTTGGCCAGATTTCTAGAAATGAGAGCTGCTCCTTCCCAAGTGGGATGGATGCCGTCTCTCCGGATCAGACCAGGTCTTCCCCAGAAAGTCTGCCAATGATCTACAAAGCCCACATCGTTTG
>NC_060150.1:41065467-41126539 GCF_021292245.1 Micropterus dolomieu | reverse complement strand
TGACTGGGAGGGGTGGATTCATTTAGGCTAACATATTCTCCATCACCCAGCCAGGTTTCAATAAGACAAATTAAATCAATATCATATTCTGATATTAGTTCATTTACTAGTACGCCTTTAGAAGAGAGAGATCTGATGTTTAAGAGTCCACATTTAACTCTCCTATTCGTTTGCAATATTGCTCTTGTGGTTTTAATTTTTATGAGGTTTTTATGCACAGCTCCTCTTCTGTTTACCTTTGATTTAAATAATAACAATCTTAGTGTATTTAAGTTTATCCTTAGCCAGCAGTTTCAAATAAGACTCAATGTCGCCCGCTCTGGCCCCAGGGATGCACTTAACTATGGCCGCTGGCTTTGCTAACTTCATGTTTCTCAAAATGGAGCTGCCAATAATCAGAGTTGGTTTCTCAGCTGGTGTGTCGCTGAGTGGGGAAAATATGTTAGAAACGTGAACAGGTTGGTGGTGCCCCGTGGGCTTTGAATGCTTACGACTATTCCTCCTTCGGACAGTCACCCAGCCACCCCATCCCGGCTGCTCAGGAGATGCCGGGGGAGGGCTACCACAGGCTAACTCAGGCCGTTCCGCACCGACAACCGGGGACTGGCTAGCTACAGTAGCTAAAGACTGATCTACCAAGGTGCGGAGCCGGACTAAATCACTGAGCCTCACCTCCATCTCTACAAATAAACTACTCTTATTACATGTACCATTACCGCTAAAGGAGGCAGAGGAGTAACTGAACATCTGACACACCGAGCAGGAGAAAGTAGGAGAGCGAGAGGGAGAAGGAGAAGCCATCGCTAGCTGCTGAGCTAATGTCGCTAACGGCTAAGCTAAAGTACTGTAGCGTTAGCTACCGAAACTTTTGAACAACTGTGAGATTGAACAGCAGTCACTAAAAGATTGTGAGTGCTTAGGCAAAATTACTGTAAGAATAAGTGTTTAGTGGACAGTTAGCCGCTGTAATCTAACAAATTTAACTGGTATTTAGCGAGAGCAGCACAACACGCTACCAACACACAAGCACCGGAAACGGAAATGAGTCAACACACTTACCGCAGTACGTTAGCAACGTCAGGATGACAAATGCACCAATATACTTAAAGTTACAACCGCTGACTTACTTTTGCAGTTTTTGCTGTTTTCAGTCCAAAAACAGCTGTTTTGTGTGTGTGAAAAGATCACCCGGGCCGCCATCTTGGTATTGCACAATCCCTGCTGTTAGGTTTCGTTTCTCTCCTCAAAATGAAGGAGAGAAGAAGAGTTGCTTTAGAACAGATGGTCTTTATGGTCGTCTACTCGCCAACTTGTAGGAGCTACACAGACATCCATATACTGTGTATACCAAACGATTTGTCTGCTCAAGACCAAGAGATAGAGCCCACTTCCAGCCCTGTAGGATGTTCTGTTCTCAAATGGTGGGCCTGTAAAGCATGGGAGTGCTTTTGATCATCAATATTTCGATATTTTGGAAGCTTTGTTATTTGGAACGTGGTCGTATGGACAGAAATAGTGTTTTGAAGAAAACTCCCAATAAAAGTGAACATACAAACAGTAAAAATGACCAAAACATGGACATTCGCCTTCTTCTGACAAATTGTGTAATAACTGTTTTATATTAGTTTATTTTCATCAAATTTACAGTTAGTTATATTCTGTTGCATTATAATGAGTTGGACGATGGTTTTGATGGTGATATTGCTATTATTATTATATAGATTTTATACCAGGCGAGAATGAAAATATTATCTTTTCCTTTATTGCATCTCCATTTACTCTTTAATAGAAAAATAAATAGGTTTAGATAAAGTTACATAGTCTGGCTTTAATCATTAGATCTGTAATGATTCATACGAAAAGAATGTGAGACAGAAAACACGAAGCATAAATTAACAGAACTTTAATTCTACAGCACACACTGTGGACAAAAGTATTGGGACACCTAAACATTACTTTTATGACATCCCATTTTAAATCTAAAGGCATTAACATGGTGTGGGTACCCCCTTTGCAGCTTCCACTTTTCTGCGAGGGCCTTCTAGAAGACTCTGGAGTTTTTCTGTGGAAATTTTTGCACATTCATCCAAAAGAGCACTGATGTTGGACCCCAGGCCTGGCTTGCAATCTCCGTCCGAGTTCATGCCAAAGGTGTTCGAGAGAGTTGAGGTCAGGGCTTTGTTCGGGCCAGTCAAGTTCTTCCACACCAAACTGGGAAAACCATTTCTTTATGGAGCTGGCTTTGTGCATGGGGTAATAGTTCTATTAAAACAGGAAAAGGCCAAACACAAAAAGTTGGAAGAACTTTCTAAAATTGTATGCTGTAGCATTATGATTTCCGTGAAAACACAGCCCCTCCCAAAAAAATTGGGACTGGGGTGTCTCAGTACTTTTGTCCATATAGTGTAGTTTAGATTCGGCTACGTGTGTTGCATTCAAATTATTTTGAACGATTTCTCAAATTCTTTCCCATTTGTTTAAACTTTGAGTGACAGCCCTAACAAGCAGTAAACACAGCATGCCTCATTTTATATTGACCAAACGTATACACACAGTATGTGTTTGTGCATATATAAAAAAGAGGGGGGAAAGGATGGCACGTAATGCCATCTCATAGCTCAACAAGACCATCCTCCTTGGTTATTAAAATTCTTCACAAGCGCAAACAGCTCTCAGAGCAAACACGCAACAACCGGAGCTGCAGAAGGGTTTGTCTCTTTAAGCTTCATGCAGTCAAACCTTTTGAATAGATGCTCGCTAACAACTTTAGCTCGTTGTGCACTTCTAAAGGAAGTCTGGGGGTCGAGACTGCCGGCAGAGACTGGCAGGGCAAGATTCACTTTTATAACAACTTGCTAGAGCCTGACCTTACATGTCAAAGGTACAGTAAGTGTAGTGAAGTCGAGCATGACGTTTATGGGTCATACCTGCTCTAAATTATTGGGGCACCCTTAGTCTTCATGGTTGGCGTAATGAGGACGTCAAGGACAAGGTGAGGCTATGTCTAACAGTTGAAACACAGAGATGAACATGTGCGTAGGAAATCAGCAGTTTCACAGCATGCAAGGCTAACGAGCGTCATATTGGCAGTGGTAGAGATCAAATACATGATCTTTCAGCAATGTGACGGTGGCACAGATGGCCACTGGTGGTTAGTGAAACCGTGTATGAAAATAGCTCAAAAAAGGTCAGTGCAGCGTAACCTTTGGGCAGAGTGTCACTTTCTGAACACACAGACCCGACACACAGCAGCAGGATGATAAAGCTGCCCTTTAACATTCCATCATGATTGATTGGCTCTGACGGCTTTACTGACCTCATTCAGTGAATATTAGGTAAATCGCTATCTCTGACATTACACAGTTAATGCAGAGAAACCGCTCATTAAGAGAGATTAAGACTCTGCAATGTAGTGACGCTAATGGCTGGTTTTCTACCTAAGATTAAATAATATGCAGCAGGTGTAAGTACTGACACTGGGAAAGTTTTGCTGTAACTGCATGTGGAAGACTGCACAACTATTGTTTCGCTGCTGCTGCTTTTAGATTTTGCATTTTAATTAAAAACGACTTTGAACAGAGCCCCAGGAGGAAATCAGTCAGAAAAGAGAAACAAAGAAATTGTAAACAAAACATTATCTAAAAAAAATGTCAGCCGTGTTTCGCACACATACACACACACACAGGCACACAGGAAGAAAACAAGGTCTGACCAGTGGCCATTAAACAGCCATTAGTCCAGCTGACTCACCTCTTCAAGGAGCAGTATGGCCCAAGGAACAGTGATGCACTTTGGGTCGCATTGTGGTTCAGTTACTGCAAAATCTCAAAGGTTAATTCAAAGTCAGAACATTAATTCTTCAATAAATCATCCTTAACTCCTAATTATTTTCCTTCCCTATTTGACTGTCAACAGTTAGCACAGGTTACGCCTCTTCCTGTCCTCAAGCCACCTTAGAAACAGTAATGAGTAAACAAGCTCGAGTCCAGGTAAATCTCTGATTAGCTGAATATGATAAGCTTGCGGATCATTATAAAATTGGCTGTATTCCATTTTCAACAAGAGCCAGTAGCTGAAGATGTTGAAGTCTTCAGCCCTCTGCCACTGAAGGCGTTCAAGTGAGAATTATTTCACTTTCTCTACTTGTCAGACGTCACTATTAATGGGCATGTGTCCATATTTATAGGTATTGGTTCAAGGATGAAAGGTATATCTTGGTCATCATTTTAAATTCTGCAGGTTTTATGAAATGTAGTTGATCAATTGAGATGCTCATTTTCTTTGTCTTCTTTCCAGTCCTTTAGCACCACGCTGTGCCTCCACTGGTTAGTGCAGGTGTTAGAGAGAGTGTGTGTGTGTGTGTGTGTGCACTGCAAACACCTGCCATATGCATGTGTGTTAAGTGTGTGTGGCATTCTGGTGATCCTCATGTTTTCTAGAGGTTTAAGGTTAAGCACATTGTTAGTGAATTTAAGGCGTTCACAAGTAGAGTAATAAGTGTGAGAGTGTGTGTGTGTGTGTGTCCTTGTGTGTGCTTTTTGAGTGACAAAGAGCAGGAGAATGAGAGGAAGTACCAGGATTTGGTAAACATTGTAATACAGCAGAAAATAGGGATAAAATAGGGAGCATGCTGAGAACAATTATGCAATGAGATGTTATTGTTTACCTGTTTTTGTTCCATTTTTGCCAATTTTCCTGTCATTGTGGTCCAACAACCCCCCCCCCCCACACACACACAAAACCACATTTACAATCCAACGCAATAAAATCTGCATTTGTTATTTTCATCCTGTCTGACATTTCTTCAGAAGCTATCTTCTTTTTAAAAAAGCAGAAAAAAGCAGATACACTCATATTCCCCTTATTCCCATTCTCCAGGTAGAGTTAAATGTGAATTAACCTCATATGCCTGACAGAACTGACAGAAGTTTATTTTAAACACTAGTGGGGACCCCATGTCAGGCTGGATTTTGGAGAAATGTGTCAAAACGATGCATGAATAGAATATTTACAACTGTTTGAACGGTGCAGCAAAATCATGGCAACTAGAATGCTTAAAGGTCATATTATGCTTTTTGGCTTTTTCCCTTTCATTTATTGTGTTATATATCTTTTTTGTGCATGTAAGAGGTTTGCAAAGTGAAAAAAGTCCACCCCAAAGGGAGTTAATATCTCCCACAGAGGCTCCTGAACTGCTTGAAAAACAGTTCCATAGTAGTCCAACCTTTACTTCTGGGTCATCTAAGTGACACATGTCATAATGCTCACCTAGAAGCTAGTGTGGCACCAACACAAGCAATGGTAGTAAAAATCTTATCCACAAAAAAAAATTACGCTTCATGTTGTTCTGCCTGTGTTTTGGAAGCCGTGTTTACTGGCTGAAGCAATTTTGTTTTGGATCACACTACCATGCTTGTCAGGATCCGCCCTACTCTGCCATGTGCAACTCCCAGCTAAGATCGAAAAGAAGTGAGATGCTTCACTCCGTAGCTCAAACGGAGCGTTCAACACACAGGGTGAAAAGAGGAGCTGCAGCAATGTGCAGTATGACAAAAACATTTACAACCTGTAAATGAGCATAATTTGACCTCTTTAAGTATAAACATCATGTGGCTTCAATTAAAGGAATTTATTTCTTGCTGAGAGTTAGATAAAAATGTACCACACAAACAGAGCCCAGACAGTTTGGCTTGGGGGTCACACCTCCTCCAACACTGGAGCCCTCCAGGTCGGGGTGCTCAGCCTCTTCCTAGTCACGCTGTACACCCATGGCTGCAACCACTGACATGAAGAGAACTCTGTTGTGAAGTTTATGGACAACACCACCATCATCAGCTGGATTTTGAACAACGATGAGTCTTCATATTGGGAGGAAATTAATAATCTTGCAGAGTGGTGTATAGCAAACAACCTACTGCTCAACGTCAGCAAAACCAACGGGCTAATTGTTGTTTTTAGGAATAAGGAGATAAAGACACAAACTCCTGTCTGAGGTGGAGCAGGTGAACTATTTCAGGTTCCTGGGAATCAGCATCAAAGAGAATCTGACATGGTCATCTCACATCTCCACGCTGGTGAAGAAAGCTCAGGTGTTGAGGCAAAGTTTGTTACCTTTCAACTGTTTCCCCTGTTTCCAGTATTAATTTTAAGCTAAGCTTACTGGCACTAGCTTCATATTTACCGTACAGACATGAGAGTGGTATCTATCTTCTCATCTAACTCTCAGAGAGAAAACGAATAAGCGTGAGCCAGAGGTATTAGGGCCAGTGAGCACATCTCGCAACAGCAAAATATGCTGCACACCCACTTGTATAATCTTTAATTTGGGTATGTTCTTTTAGGCACTTTTCTTGAAGATAGGCTGGGGTTTAGATTAGAGTTTAAAGGTCTAGGATCATGTGAAGAACATTTGGGACACAAAAAAGCATGGATTTGTTCTTTAAGTTAAACATTACCACAGGGACCATCTTAGATGATCCCTGATGGGAGGCTGGATCACAAAACTGAATAGTAGGATGTTGTCTTTTTAAAAAAAGCTGTATTTTAACCTTACTGTAAATATGTTTACCAGAGTGGTGCTTTGTCTAAGCTATTTTCTACCAAACTGCCCCACTCTGCCACTTCTTCTCAACTCCTATTTAAATTGATACTCAATGTTGTTTCAATGATTCACAATATGATGCTGCCAGTCTCACTGGAGCTATCGTAAAGTATCAGCAATCCATCATCCACGCCATATTAATCACAGACTAGCTGCCATCCACGTTCTGAATTAGCTTTGCAGAACGGAATCCCTCTGAGATAATCACTTTTTCATCACCAGCAATGTGACGTGTGATATGATGGGTAAAACAAAAGGCAGATGTGTGTCTCTTTGTTCAGCTGCATGTAGAAGTGGACAATCCACTGATTAATCCACTGCCCTATGTAGTTTATAATGGCATTTAAGGTCAGTTAGGCAGCCTTTAATGTCTATTTAAATGGCAATATTTTCTAGTATAAGTCCTTGAAGAGTCTTGATGTTGTGGCGCTTTCACACAGTGATTTAATTGAACCTGTTAAGAAATTTAATTTCCATCTTAAATTGTTTTTCTTTTTACTTTGATAATATTCTGTAATAACCAACATATTTATATCTAGGTGTATGGATCAAAGTACACTATGATATATTGTTCCAATATCTCTCTGAAGATACACTGCCTGTTTTGTACATTTACCCATAATTTGATGCTTCACAAACATGAGTTGTATCTCTAATTTTCTCTCTAGTGAGGAAGCATTGGGAAAAAAGTTCATTTCAACTGATTTTATTTGAGAGGAAAATCTTATTTGATAAAGGTGAAAAGGGCAAGAAGGTCTTCTGACAGCCAGAAACATTCATATCAAAGTTTACATTAAGAGTGGGCATGCAGGAGGACAGGTTTGTGATCTCTGAGAAACTGTTTTCCATTAAGTTCAAAAGCTTGAGCTAAAGTGCTCGAGGATTGAGTCCACTGGGAGCTGTCAGCTATTGGAACATTTTCTTTCTTCCTGGTAGTCGCACTGCTCTGTATCCATGTTCGAGGTTATGTATTAGTTGCCTGAAACGTGACGTGCGCTGCGATCTCCTTTGCTACGTTAGTGCTTCTAAGACTCTTTATCATGGGAGAGGTGGCGGTGTCTTTTTTTCACAAAGATAAGGGTTTTCATGCTACAAATACAGCCAAAATGTGTCTATTTGCATTACAGCTAGCAACTTATTCAAGGAGCTTGTCATATTATGGTGTATACGCTCAAAGTGTCAAGATTTAGCAGCAGTGAGACCGTGGCTGTTAAGGTCTAATGGTTTTCACTGAGACTTACAAGAGAGCATTTGCTGAACAGTTGCAGCACCGACTGTCAATCTGCATCACAGAAACCATTTTCATCTGTTGCTACAAGTGCACACTGTAGCTGAGTGTGGTGACATGACACTGCCACCCAGTGGTGTGATCATCACAGCATTTCCATTATATATACTTATGAAGACTTCAGTAATAATCCTTGTAGTAATTAAACAAGACAATACATTTTTGGCATTTCTTTAATAAACATTTGCCAAAGGAGGGGGGAGGGGAACAAAATCATTTTAGTACAAAAAAAGACATTATTTCCTTTTTGAACTTACAGGTTACGTGTGTTTTTGTTTTGCTCATGATTTTACAACACCCCGCAAAAAGGCATGTGGAATTTTACGTGAAAACAGCCTCTCCCCACAAAGTCAGATCAGATTTGCTGCAGTCGTCCAAGTGCTCTGCCAGTCTCTCTCTGGAACTAAGTCCTTTTCCTCATAGCTCCCTGTGCTCATACCTAAGCCTTCCATCCCAACAGACTGAACCATCACTGTTTCAACATAATCATGGCCATAAAAAAAAAATTAAAATAAAAAGGACACTACAATACTGGTCATTCCTAATTGTGCAGATAAAGCACATCATCCATTTCCTTTCATAGCTAAAATAGTTTCCGCCTACTTCAGTCAGTAGTGCAAAACATTAATACTAGTCTGCCCTGGAGCAATTACAGGAAGGCTAAGGTAGAGATTTAAAATTTACCCGGCCTGATAAATGTACACTCAAAAAAGGTAAAAGTTTAATTTAAAAGACAGCAGAATAGATTACAAAAAAATATGAAAATGGTATGAGCAAGAAAAGCTCCTCCGGTGTTATTCAGCTGTCCTGCTGCAATATACTCCACATTACAGACTGAGGAGGAATACGATGCTGTACACAGATTTAAGTTACTACACACCGAGTGTGCATCTTCACATCCGTGTGGACTGGCCTGAGAGGCTTCAGGCTCAAAAACAAGTAGCCTTTTGTTCATTGTCACGACCTTCCATTTCATATTTCCAGTCTTTCAGAAAGGCAGGCCTCGTCCTCTGATTGTTGCTGTTGAGTTTACATGTGGGACAAAACCTAGGGGTAGTGGTGGAGCCCCGACTTGGGAAGGGGAGCCCCAGGGTTGTCCTGGTGCTGGGATGGGTGGGGGAGGAGGGACACCATCCTTCCTAGCCATGGCGTGGTTGTACAGGTGGATAGCACTGGGGTTAGGCTGTCCCTCCACAGGTAAGAGGCTGTGATTGTACTTAAAACGGTGGTCCTTGTCCCCAGTGAACACCATGCTGCTGGGTCCAGTGGCTCCAGCTCCTGGGGGGAAGGGGTCCGGGTGAGCCGGGGCCAGAGCGCCTGCAGCAGACGAAGAACCAGCAGCCTGGCCTGGCCCACTAAACACTTCTCTCAGAGCATGAGGTGGCAGGCCTCCTCCTAACATGTGACCCATGTAGCCCTCCCCGAACCCTGCAGGAGTAAAGGGTGGAGGAGGTGGATGGGTGTAATCCCCACCGTATCCTGGTCCCTCTGCAGTAGGAAGAGGCGGGTAGTCTGGCTCTGGGGGCCTCCCTCCATCACCTCCACCTGCGGACGCAATAGGTGGAGCGTGTCCAGTCTTGGGTTCAGGTGGAGGCTGCCGGTAGTCCAGGTCAGCATGTGGAGGTGGCTCTGGAGGCTCAGGTGGTCTCTGGTCTGGGGGCAGGATGGACACTCCACCTACTTCAGACACTGAAGGAGAGAAATGACATTATATTAGGTATTGGAATAAAGTTTTTTGTTTTAATTATTTTCTTTTTCACTCACAGGACCCGAAGTAGAAAGAGCTTCCAGTCTGTGTTCAGCTGTCTGACTGAAAAGATGAAACAGACCAATTGTTACCTGGAGAGACTGGGCTGGGTTCTGGAGGCTGTTTGACTTCTGGAGGTAGTGGCTGGCCGCCTGGTGCTCCTCCTGCAGGGTTGGTACTCTCCGCCCCTTCTCCACTGTCACTTGGTTCCTGCCTCTGGCCTTGCTGAGCCTGGAGGAGCTGAGCCAGCAGCATTGTCATGGCCGTCTGTGTTGCAGCCGCAGCCTCTCCTTCTGGAATACCAGACTGTGCAGACGCGGGGGGTGAAGGAGGCTTGGGCATCGGAGGCGTACGTGGCACTCCTGCAGGCGCAGCCGGCTGGGGAGGCTTGGCAGGTGTGGCTTGAGGAAGGGGCTCAGCTGGGTCAGAGGGAGCTAGGGCTTTGGAGAGCTGCTGTAATGTTTCCTGATTGACCTTTGTGCTCATGGACTGGACAAACTGGGCCGTGTTGGCTGCACTCTTGGGCTGGCCAAGGAAGTTCAGGAGGACCGCCAGCTGCTCCTGGGTTAACTGGGAGTTTGGACCCTTTGGGTCTGCAAGAGAGAAAACTAACCTGAGCATGTAGATTCATTCTACAACCTTGCGAACACATCTGGGATGAAATATTCTAAACTCAAGTTTTTTTTCAAGTCCTGTATATCACAATGAGTTGTAATGTTTTTAAAGACCTTTAATTCCAATTAAAAATGACGAAAAAATGAAAGAAATGAAAGTGAAATGAAAGAAAAAAAATTTAGTCAAGTACACCAAAATGATTAATCACTATAACAAAACCAGTCAGAGCTGAGTACATGAGCTTGGGTTCAGTGTGTTGTCTTCGCACTATAGGAGGTAGGACCTTCAGAAGACATGTGAAAGACAAATAACTAAGTGAGTAAGTGATCAAAGAAGTGTTCTGCATCAAAGACCAATTACTCTGCAAAGCAGCCAAGCCTTCATGACCTCTCAAACTGATTTCTAAGTATTAAGAGTATTTTGCATCCATATTTCCGAGAGCAATATACATGGAGTTAACCGTTTATCATGTAAACCAGTTGTTGTTTTGGATGCATTGCACCATGCTCAAATCATACAGATAAGTGCAATTCAAAGTTCTTTATCATTCACAAGCTAATGGTAAGCTAACAGTGCAAATACAGACTAATTGAACTCACCAAGCAGCGCAGAAGCAGCCACAGTCTGAGCTTTGATACCTCCAGGAGCAGGGAAGCCCTGGGGAGTGTTACTGCGGCTGTCGTCAAGGCCCAGCTCTTTACGGGGTGCTTTAGGGGCAGCAAGTTCCTCTGGTACCTGCTTCTGACGCCGACGTTTCTTACTCCACAGCTCGTGACAGTCCTGCCACAGTGGAAGACTGGAGAGATGGAAACACGGTGAAAACAACATTAGGAATCTTGTAATCCTGGTAATAAACAAGTCGATGCAACATGAAGTAAAATAAATAAATAAATAAAAACATACTCTGGTGGGGGCATCTTGTCTGGGTCCACATCCTTGAGGAACTCGCTGCCTAACGCTTGTTCAGCTGTACAACGTCTGCTGGGGTCCAAGTTCAACATGTGGTCAAACAGATCCAGGGCAGATGGAGGGATGCTGGGCAAGAAGGGAAGCGGAAGATTTCACTGTAATGCACTGCTAGAGGGCCCAATCCTTAAATATTCAATTAGACATCAACTTACAAAGCAAACTCCTCTCGTAACCGTCTCCTGTACTGTTTCTTTGGTTTCATGGTGTTGAAGAAGGGAAGTTTTATTACATCTGGCCAGACAGCAGGGCAGGGACTGCCACATATTCGGCTAAAAGACAGAAACTAATTTGTTTAAGATGAATGTTGCAATGTGTGGACATGGACACCCAGATGACTGGCCTGACGCGTATCTTTTAAGTGCATAAAATTTGCCTTCACCACAGCTCATTTTCTCTCCGCCTGCACTACCACCAATGTTGTACCTTGCAAAGTGAATACATAACGTGAGGCGAGTAAATGAGAGAACAAGTAAAAACGATACAGCTGTGCTTAAAGCAAAATCTGTACAAACTTTAAAGGTTTTCTGCAGCCGAGGCAGCCTGCCCCCACAGAATTAATCGCTGCCTTCAAATTTCCAAAACACATCTTGTGGCTGCGTAGCACCGTAGTCGACTGAGAAGATCAGTGGAAAAGATTAGTACTGCTTTCTCTTCCTGTTTTTAGGTAGCAGGAAACCCCTTGTCAGTTGACTCCTCCAGCTCAAGTGGGTACACCACTTTGTGGGAACCAGTTAAATCTAAAAATTTGAGACATTAACATTTTTGCCTGGTTAAACCAAAACTTACCTGATGAGCTCTAACTGGGCTAGCTCCTGGTTAGCTTGAAAAATTGGTTTCTTTGTGAATAGTTCTCCAAGAATGCATCTGTGAGACAAAGCAAGATGCAATTCATACAAAAAATACTGAGCAGGCAGATAAACATGCAATAGAGCTGCAACGATTAGTTGATTAATTGATTAGTTGTCAACTATCAAATTAATCGACAATTTTTTTTTTTTATTCTAACGGGGGAAAAATGACAATTCTCAGATTCCAGCTTCTCAAATGTGAATATTTTCTGGTTTCTTCGCTCCTCTATGACAGTAAACTGAATATATTTGGGTTTTGGACAAAACAGGTCATTTGAGGATGTCATCTTGGACTTTTGTAAACACTAATTGACATTTTTCACCATTTTCTGACATTTTATAGACCAAACAACTAGTCGAATAATCAAGAAAATGATCAACAGATGACAATAATCGTTATTTGCAGCCCCATCATGTAACAAACAGTAAGTTAACTTAAGTCAATATCAGTCCTGCTCTTACCCGCAGCTCCACACGTCAATGGCCGGCGTGTACCTCTCTTCCCCCAGTAGTAACTCTGGAGGGCGGTACCATAGCGTAATCACTTTATTGGTGTATGGACGACTGAAAATGAGAACAAAAAGTGGTATGTTTGTTCATATCATTACCCACAAGTGAAAATAACTGAAGATTAACAGGTGTAGTGTGTATCTACCAAGAACAGAGGAGGCTTACCTCTCTTCAGAGTTATACAGCCGAGCAAGACCAAAGTCTGCAAGCTTTATTTGACCTCTGATTAGGTGGGGGCAAAGAACAAATTAAATGGAGTCAGACAAACGTGTGTGACTATGTAATAAAGCATAAAATCATTCTGTTTGAGTGGAAAAATACTCACTTGTTATTGAGCAGAATATTGGAGCACTTGATGTCTCTGTGCAGGAAGTTCTTCTTGTGGCAGTAATCAAGGCCCTCCAGCAACTGTCGCATGAAAGACTTGATGTGGCTCTCGTTGAAATGGACCAGACCAGATTCGAGCAAACCCATCAGGTCGTGGTCCATGTATTCAAATACAAGATAGAATGCACCTGAGGGGAGAGAATAAAGATTCAGTCATAATAAAAAAAAAAAAAAAGGCTGTGTATCAAACAAATCCATGTGGTGTTGCAGACCGTGGAGCCACCGCGAGTGAAAAGATAATGTACCTTTATCGTTCTTGAAATCTAGAGCATCTTCCTTGTCTGTGACAATCTCCTTCATGTTTATGATGCTTTTGTGGTTGAGTTGTCGCAAAATCTTAATCTCTCTGATGGCTGTGATTGGGAAGCCCTCCTTTTCATTGTCCAGTCGAACTTTCTTCAAAGCCACCATTTCAGCTATGAAACAAAAGAAAGAACCGCGTTTCACCAGCTGGTCTCACCCTAAACAGATTCTTATCTATGGCCGTGTCAGCTTGCATTTCCAACAGAACTTGACCTGATTATAATAATCACCAACCTTTATTTCACCTCTAAAGAACATTGAAAATAGATCGATGTTTACACGGTTGATGAGGAGTTACGAATGAACGTGTATTTTACAAAACACTCACCAGTGTCTTTGTCTTTTGCCTTGTACACCTGACCGTAGGTCCCTTCTCCTGTGATTCCGATGATCTCAAACTTGTCCACACAGCGTTTGCCCCAATCTATCTCAGTTTCCTTAATCTCACCGTATCTTGGGCCACAAATTCTGGGTTTGACAAACGACATATTTCAGCAGAAGCAAAGTAAATATACAACAAAGAATAGCTGAAGAAAAGACTGTATACCACTAAATGCACCGTAACATACTTAGGTCTTCGGCGAAGTGTTTGGGACTTTTTGTCTTCAGGCGGGCTGTGTGGGGAAGACATGCCACCAGGAAGCTCAGGGGGCAGAGGCAAATCGGTAAGAAGCTGACGGGCCTTTCTCTCTGACTTTTTCTTCCCTGAGAGCGAGCTGTCCTTCAAGCTGATAGGAGAAAATGCAGGAGATACAGGGAGAGTGAGAGTAAGTCTTGACAATCAAGTATAAAAAAGGTGCATAAAAATTCTAGTTCAACTGGCAGAACAACACGTCCATACCTTTCTCCTTTATCCATGTGCTCAAGAACTGCTTGGGGCAATGGTAGGGATGTTAGGGTAGAGATGAGTGGACCAAGGGCTCGTTCCTTGTCTTTGCTCGGTCCAGATGCTGGTGCTTTCCTTTTGTCCCGATGTACAGAGTCATCTTTCCCCCTTCCATCTCTGTCCCTGCTGGTCTGCTGGTCAGTGGTCCTCTTGGACGACCGGTCAGGGGGAGACTGAGGCTGGTTCGATGTGGGAGTTCTGGGACCTTTCTCGGGTTGGGGTGGAGAGGGTGGGCGGCCCTTTCTGGATGAGTGATTGGCCTTCGGGCTGGGCTGGTGAGCAGATGACGAACCCTTGGTTGGAGTAGATGTGTTGCTGGAGTTCTTGGCCTTGGCAGCCGCTTCTGCGGCTTTAGCCTTTTTCTGCTTACTGAGTTCAGCAGCAAGACTGGTTTTGAAGGTGAGGGTGCTTGGTGAGAGACTAGAGGGGCGACTGCGGGAGCGAGAGTGCCGGTGACGGCTGCGAGAACGTGAATGCCTTGAGGATGAATATGGACTTCTGCTACGTGACCTAGCAGATCGCCTGGAAGGAAAATGACATGGTGAACTTTTTATTTTGTTTTGCTATTATAGACTTCAGGCGACAGTTTACTTGCGTGAGATAAAAAAAAAAAATCTATTGTTATCTAAATTTTAAGAACGCTGTGCCATTAATAAAAATGTAGAAATCAAGCTATTACTCACATTCTACAAGTTGCATAACGTCACATGCAGGACTTTTGTTCTCGTTCAATAGATAGTCTGGTTAAAGGCTTTTGGAAAGGCATAGGCACGACAGCAAATATTGAAAGAAAGAAAGGGGCTACAATAAACAATGTCACAACCAGGGTCCAAAATTAGCACCAGATAAAACGCTGGTAAAATATGTAAATGGCAGGTAGATTTACTTCATCACCAGCCAAAAAAAACAATGGTAATCTATTGAGTGGCTGGTGGACAAAATGTTAATTATGCACCCAGGTCACAACCTTGTATCTGTAAAAATCTAAAATTCATGTGAAGAATCAGTGCCCGACAAGTTAAACAGAAAATTGGTAGCGCTAGGTTTCTGTTAATATTTCATCAAGAGGAAAATTGCCTCAAATCTGAAGCAGGGCTTGCTTATTATAAACCATTATAAAAATTTACTCCACAAATACACAGACTACAGCGTACAAATGAAAACATACATCAACCTATTAGCTGCTTTATAAAAACTCACCTGACATCTGGACTTGGGCTCAGGGACTTTCTGTATGGACTTCGTGATCTCCTGCGGTTTCCATAGGGGCTTGAGCCAAACTCTCCTTGTTCATATGGACTGTGTCGGCCATAACTTGGGGACCTGCGCCAGGTCGCTGGGCTCACAGGGGATCGCTTCCTTTTGTTGCCGGAGTATGAACTGGGTGATTTTGGCAAACCGTATGACCCATACACATCTACATCCCGGCTGTAATATGTGGAACTGGGAGAGAGTCTTTTGCTCCCATAAGTTGGACTTCTTCTAGATATTAGCTGGTTATAACCACCAGGAGACTGGTAGCTATATGAATATGATGTCCCATAGGGACTTTCTCCTTTCAAACCAGGACTTCTCCTGTAACCCCTGAGGTCTTCACGGTCATCTCTGTAAGATTGTGGAGCATCTCTGTATGCAGATGGAGGCTCTTTATCAGATCTTGTTTTGCTTCTGTGTCCTTTTGAATCCCTTTTATCTGCAGACTGTGAGGACTGTGATGTAGATGTCCTTTTACCATTTCTGTCACTGCTCCTTGTAGCGTCTCTGTGATTTTTAGAGCCACTAAGGCTACTTCCGCTTCTACCTTTTGAGGAGTCTCTCTCACGACTCTGGCGGTCCTTTTTCTTGCCTACCTCCTTCTCTTGCTTGCTCCTCTCAGATGGTCCCCTTGTTTGATCGTCCTTGCTAATGCACACTCCCTCCCGGTCTCTCGGGTGACTTCTGTCTGGGGATGCTGGTCCATTATAGTCACCAAAGTCAACATCGCTGAGTCGGTCCACTGACAGCCTGTCAGCATGGGGGTCAAGTTTAGGAGAGGGGCTCCCAGAAAACCGCTCCGACTGGGAGCTCACGTCATCATACTCTACCAGTGTCCGAAGTTCAGCCTCTTTTTCAAAAGTGCTTTTTCGGTTATTGCCAGGCTCTCCTGTTGTACCAGTATGACACAAGTCTCTTTCCTTGCCCTGTCTGCGTTTCTTTCTCCTAGAAACCGATGACCGCCTCTTCTCACGGTGTCTATCTCGCTGAGCAGCACCGCTCCCCGGTTTACTACGCCTGTCCTGCCTGTTAGCATTTCTCTGTGCAGAGGGGCTCCGTCCCCGACCCTCGCGAAGCACCTCCGAATTAGGCATTTATCTACAAAATAAACGCTATAGCCACGTTGAGAATAATCTTTATATTATATCCTTACCTAAGCTATTTTCCTTGTTGTGTTGTGGAACAAAACATTGGGCTAGCTGTGTTAACAGGCTAATTAGCTAACGTTTCAGCAAATGCACAATTAGACAGCCAGCTAGCTGGCTAGCTAAATCACAAGCTTAACATTAGCATTACAAAGCTAGCTCGTTTGCGGTTCTATAAAAAGTGAGTTACACCAGACGGTAATTCATGACACTTGGTGCCTGCAGATTCGGTCACACAAAATCCGCAATATGATGTTTAGTTATAGAACCATTGGGTACTCAACCATTGTTACTCCAGGACGGACATCTCCCAGATCTGCTAGCTAATGGTAGTCGGTTTAGCCAGTTAGCCTCCAGTAGCTAACTGTGTCCGGCTAGACAGTCGCATTACATTTCACAGTCTAAGCACAGGCCCGAAGCCGCTACAATTAAAATCCAGTCCTTCTGAAATGTTGCAGTTCGTGCGGGCGTGTAAATCCATTAACCAGATAGTGTTAAAGTAGAAGTAAAAGAAACCGGTCTCCCTCTCGCAAACTTCTCGCCTTCCATCACACTCCAATGTGCAACAAGGAAGTGAATAGCACACGAGTTGGCTGGATCATAGACATATAGCCGCCGCCGCCGCTAGCCACTGAGCCAGCTAGCCCTCTTTTCTCCTTGCGTGGAGTTCAATGCAACTCAGTCAAGATGCAATAAAACAAAGCTGTTCAAAAACACGTCTGCTTTCACGGATACTGCCGAGTTGCTGCCGGATCTTATCAACGCATGACCACAAAGTAGCAAACGTCTTTCCGGGCAAAAGGGCTCCACTAATCTATTAATTTATTTCAAAATATTGTAACTTTGTTCGCAATGTGGCTACTCGCCTGGGCCCACAGAGCTTTCAAACTACAGGCCTTGTGCGTCGGCGTGAACCAATGATACGCGTCTGCGTAATCCTGATAAGTGGTTACGTCACCTCAGAGGGAAACCCCTACCTTCAAAATATAGGCTAACTAAGACATTGACATGTACTTTGAGTCCCTCAAACTTGTGACAAATAAGAAAAGATTTTCAATAACTAATATATAATGAGTACGATTTACCTAAAGGACACCTTCTGTCACTTCTTTATTTATCCATCTCTGTTTCTACTTTATTTTTTCTATCATGTTATGTTCATGAACTGGAATGACTGCAAATTGACACTAAATGCTATTTTTTAAAATACTCAACAGTTACAGTTACAACATCATACCGCAACTGCAATATATCCATGTCTATTGCTATAGTGAATCAATACTTTGCTTTGTCCGTGTCCATTAGCAGGACCATATTTGCAGCACTGAGAATCAGGTTTATTGTGTAAACACAGAGATATGGGCTGTACCAAGCCATCTGTGCTTGCACACACATTATAGTGTAACAAGAACAATTTAGTGCCTTAAAGTTAAAAGATATTAGATAATTTACTGTTGGAGAGTATAAATATTGGAATAAAATTCTTGACATTCAGCTTCTGATGATCAAAAGCAGTCGCACTACAAAATAAGTTGAGTGGTCATGCTTCTATGTCATACTAAATCACGATCAGGTGGACTTGATGGCTAATCTGCCATTTAGAAAGGTCAGGGTCTGCAGATGGCAGGATTCAGCATGTTCAGGGATATATGAGCAGCAAAACATGCAAACTCCCAGAGGAAGCTTCCTTTTGCTGATCAATCTGTCTGCTTGGTGTAATAATTTAACTTGAGACATAAATCGTCACACAAAGAATATCTAAATACATTTGGAAAATGTTATTAGTAATATCAACTTTATTTGCCATTTCCAAATAACTCACACAAAAATGAATGTAAGCTTCACCTCTTGCATTCACAAACAGGCTACATTAGTGGTTATGTTCAAAATAAGTAAACATGAAAACAATTAATTGATGGCATACATACAACCATCCAATCAAATATGTAGATATCTATTTTTTATTCCAAGGGTATTTATATAAAAAGGCAAAACAAGTTATTTCAATATCCAGTAGGACAGTTTGCTCATAGCTTTCACACAAACATCTGTTTTAGTATCGCCCCTTCAATCCTGCTGAAAATATCTGGGCCAAGTCCATCAAATCTACACATGAAGACAAAGAAGTAGAATAATTCTGAATAATGTTTGCTTCTGAAAAAAAAAAAAAAACTTCAACAAGAATTAGACCGTGTTCAGCCAATGTTAGAGTAAGCAAGCACTGTGGTAGTCACTTTTAAGTATAGTAGCTTCTGCAGTCTTCGACCATGAAGAGACACAGTAGTTAATGTAATGGCCATAAGCTGAGGAGGGTATGCAGTAACATACTGTGGTGCTTACACTGTGCGTCAGTTTCTGCGCCTGTCACTTTAACTTGTAGGGGTGTTTCAATCATGTACTTGAGGTTAGCCCTTACATATTAACCCAAACGACTTTCCAAACATTCTGATGCCATGGCATCCTAACATTGGGTTCGAGTTTGCCTCACGTCCCACCTCACCCTCCCATCTTTAAACCCACTCTACTGTGTGCTTTTTTTTTTTAGTTAGCAGACATTCTTTTGCATTACTGTCTTTTTTTTGTATAATGAACACACCAAACTATATGACAAACAAAGCCTGTAATCGAAGCCAGGGATTCTTTAGTGTTTATTTATTAACTCAAGGGAAAAAGTGAGTCAATGTTAAGTACTTTGAAATATAAAATGCTTCACAAGTTTTAAATGGTGTTGGGCATTCAAGCTTAAATGCTTCAACTGCAATCAGTCTCACTGAAGGTAGTTTAAAGACGCAGACAATGTCAGATTTTCTTCCTCTTTGCAAATCACAATCATTTTTGCATAGACTCCAGCGTTGGGGCATCTAAATGTAATTGGTGGGCGGCTGCTGTTTGCAATGCACACACTTAAACTGGATCAGAGTGATATGTGGCAACAACTTCTGGATGGTCTTCAGATTTTTAAACTGACTGAAAATGATACAATAAGTTATTTTAAATAAGTTAAAACATATCAAAAAAAAAATAAAGAGTGGCTCAGTCACAAAGGGAAACTAAGATAATGAAGGGGCAGATTTCACAGTGTGTTTTGGTCTATGCAATTTAGCTGTTAATCATGTGTAGCAATTTCCTTTTGCCAATTTTCATCTTCATTCATCTGTAAAACAATTACTACATAAGCAAGCTCAAATGAACATATCAGGTATTTCATTAAGATGCAGCATTATAACACCAGGTAGCCTCACACAGAAATTTAACAAAAAAAAAAAGGTAAACAAAACAGAATGTCAATGACCCTCTAAACTCTGCACATCATTGGCCGCCTAAGATTACAGGCTAACAGGATGCGTATGGGGGACTATTTCACATTCACAATGGACAGAGGCAACAGTGATGCACTGTACACGAATGACTAAATCCCTCCTAAACTTGCATTCCTTTCCCAGGCCCTTCAGGATAAGATTCTTTCCTTCAACTTTTGCCTCTATCAGATCCATAAGGATAGTTGTTTTACACACACAAATATACACTGCAGTGCTTACTTTTGATGCTCACTATAGCAAGTTGTCATTCACTTAGATCACTAAGTGGGCACTTGTTTGTACTAGCTAGCATTTTTCTTTGGTGACTGAGAGCAATTTTTTTGGAGAGGTACTTCTATCAAATCTGCATTCATTTTTAATATTTTATGCCTTTAAATTCATCTATCCATTAATTTATTTTCACATACTTTTAAGTCCATATTAAGAAATACATTTAAGTAAAAAAAAAAAAAAAAACCCCACAAGGTTGGTGATTAAAAGTCTGAGCCAGGAAAATTAAGGTTGGGTTAGAGAAACGTTTACGTGGCTGGAAGTAATTTATTTAATCATCTTTAAGATGTGTTCAAGACAGCATGTAAAAGGACGTAGTGTTATGGAATCGCCGTTTATCAGAGCACCAGGGATTCCTTTATCGCAAAAGAAGTAGTGAGGTAAAACTTCTGAAATGTTTGAATTGAAAATATATTAAAAAAAAAAAAAAAAACGAACAAGAAAAAAAACCTCCCTCACAGATTCAAGGGCAATGATCAATGTTTGTGCATTTGAGAAGATTGAACAAAATGATACCAAGGGGAAAGAAAATGGAAACATTAGTCATTAGTGCGCTTATCTTACATTGGTTGATATGACAAGAGGAGACAAAAAGAAAGGAAAAAAAAAAAGTTTGACTTCACAGATAAAAAAAAAAAAAGAAAAAAGAGGATTTAAAGAGAAGTGTTCATAACCATACCACGTAGTAAAATTGAGGTGTAAAACAACAAATAGGAATGGCATCAAATTTTGGCTCCGACATGCGCAACAATCTTTCAATTAAAATGCTTCATAGATTCACCAGTGCAATGTACATTTCCTTGGTGGCACTTGATGAATTCTGGGTTGACACTACACTGCTGAGTATGTTAACCTACATTTCCTACCCAAGCTCAACTTACATCCCCAATTTAAACCTGGGCTCCGTCACCTTCATTTTATCTTTTGAACTGCACAGTTGTCTGAATAATATTATACACATCAAACTTTACAATGAAAGGTTTTGTAACCCTTTCAGGGCTTACCCTTTTTGTCAAGCTTAGGCCTAAATTAAAACACCATCCATGTGTTACACTCTGTAATGTGGTCAGAGTAAGAGAGAGACAGAGAGAGAGTACAGAAATTTTTTGGAGTGTCAGCACATAAAAAGTTAGAGCTATAAATGGTGTATGGAGTGCCACCTTACTACTCCCCGACACACGGTCAGATGTCCTGTTAGCCAGGGACAGAAAGTCATGGTCAGGGGTATGGGCACAAAAGAAATGCAAAAGTCTGAGAAATGTATATGTACACAAGCAGCTACCCTGCTCTCTTTTAACACTATAAAATACAGCATCTCTCTCTAATTCTCTTGGCCAAACTTTTACTTTTCTTCTTTCCGTTCTTCTCTTTGCTGTCCTCCATTTTCCTTGCCCGGATCTCTCTCATCAGGTCAAAAAACACCTGTTAAAAACAAGCAAGCTAATGAAATTGTAGGGTTCAGGTTCCTCTGTTTGCTCAATATCAATGATTTAAATGTATTTTAGCCAGGGATTCCCATCTTTGGCATATTCAAACATACCTTGTCAACATTGGCACGGGTTTTGGCTGAAGTCTCCACATAGCACACGCCCCACTGCTCAGCACGTGCCTTCGCCTCGTCAGCGCTGACCTGCCGTCGGTCGTCCAAGTCTGACTTGTTACCAACCAGGAGAAAGGGCACATTTTCATCCTCCTTCACTCGCAGAATCTGCTCTCTGTAAAACAGGAAATGTCATTCAGCCATGAATTATGTAAATAAACAGACTACTGCTTGCTAGCCTAGAGTGTAATGTGAATGAGGTAAAAAAAAAAAAATAGACAAAAGACACAGCTCATTTTAATGATGTTGCAAAATGTCAAAACAGCACACATTTTTATGCATTTCAGCAGGGGGAAATTACCTAATGGTTACTGTCAATAAGTATTGTAATGGACACAAAACTGTCTCATTAAAATGCTACTGAACCTGAAGTCTACTGTTGCTGCAAATGATTCCAGTTCTGTGATGGAAAACACACAGAGGAAACCCTCGCCACTGCGGAAGTAGTTATCACGAATGGCTGCATAGTCCTCTTGTCCAGCTGTGTCAAGGATGTCAATCTGTACCTCCTCTCCATCCAGCACCACTTTCTTCCTGTAACTGTCTGCTTTAGTAGGCTCATAGTCTTCAACAAACTATGGGGGGGGGGAGGGAGTAAAGGTCACGTTAACAACTGCGGTCAAACTGGTCATCCATTAAGGCCAACAAAGAGAATCTATCCAACCACATTTGATTTTTACTTGACTGCTGTGATTTAGGTTGCTCACCTCGTCATACATGAACTGAAGAGTCAGCGCTGATTTCCCCACTCCTCCACTGCCCACCATAATCACTTTGTGAAGAGCTAAAGAGTTCTGCCCTTTTGGCTTAGCAGCTGCCATGGCTCTGTGTACCGAGAGATCCGGGTGTAAAAGGGAGAAAGTTCAACGTGGAGCTGGAGGTGGAGGGATGGACTGTGAAACGAAGACCGTAAAAATCAACCCCGAGGATTCCAGCTGCAACAAAAGGGCTGAATGATAATTCCTGGGGAGGAAAAAAAAAACAAAAACACACAGATGAAAAGCTAAGATGTTTCATCATCATTTCCGAGGCTCTATCGCACCAGGAGAAACTGCCATTACACTACAAATGACATGCAGAGGATTATTCTCTGTACCTGGTTAAAACTATGGCAGGATAAAATGTGGTTATGACCACTGGTACTAGACTGATGCATTAGAAACTTGCTTTATAATCAGTATTTTTTATTAGCGCGCCTCCCTGCAGCTATGTGGCAGCAGAAAGATCAGTTTCTCTTCAGGTAGCTTTAGTTTACATTGTGTTTTCTTTGCCATCACAAAATAGTCATAGAAATAGACTGAATTACTGGAAAATTATAGCCTAGTCATGGCAGCTTTTCCCCACACAACATATGGAAATTATCTATTGTCTGTGATCAGAACAAAAAGAATATTTTTTACTTCTTTATTTGTAATTTATTCCTTTCAGACTTTTGCATGGATGAAATGTGAAGAGGAAATAAGGTCTGCCAGAAAGGTAAACTCGCAGTCAACTTTACAGATCAGCAAAAATGCCAAGTCAGGAGCTTCCTTGTGAATGCAATGCTACTGGATGTCAGACAACCACAAATAACCTGTGGGAAAATACTGCTTGTGGAATCCTTTAATGACATTAACCACCGCACATCGTGACAAACATCAGGCAATTTCCACTTATCCAAGAGGAACCTGTGAAAGACATCTAGCAATGAAATATAACAAAAGCTTCTGGGTAACATCTGGCTGTATTTTCCAGACTTTGACAGGACTGGATAAAATCTGACACACATGCCAAAGCGATTTAGTGGTCAGTTTCCCACACTGGACAGTCCAAGAAGACTATGGGAATACCATGATCTCCTGAAGTGTGTTAATGCCCTTTCCTATCACAGGCCCAATATAGACCTCTGGAGAATCAGGGAGAAAACAGATGGGAATGCAGCCAATAGGTCATTTTACAAATTAACAAAAGGCGTCTATGTACTGAAAGCCAATTTTACGATTGAGTACTGATGCTTTTACCTTAATCATTTAACCCCCATAGTGAGGAATTATGTCTCTTGAACAGTTTCAGGGTTGTGTTAACCTAGGAATGGGCAATATAGCCAAAAATGTTATCACAATAAAAAAAAAAAAAAATTCTATATCATTCGATTTCAATAATGACGACAATAAATGTCAAATCATTATTTCTTTCAAGTTTAAAAGGCAAATGTTTGCTCCTGAGGGAAAGTTGAAGAAACCAGATGGTTAATTGTGGTTTTAAATTTTTCTTTAGAGTCATAACACTTGCCAAACAATAGATCACTTAAGGTCTCTGAGGTAGAACATTCAAAACAATTATGATAAAAAATTTTCCAGCAAATACACATGAGTAAAATTAGGTAAAAATCTGTTTTCAGCTCCTTTAACTCAAAAAAATGAATACCTTAATAGAAACATTAAGTGCTAATTTGTTCGCGATTCAAATTTAAAGCAAACATTAAACAATTGTTATTGAGAATTATATCACGATATTTATCATTACTGTTTTACTGCCCAGCCCTATGTTTACCCATATATATCCAAATATTACAAGGTAACCATTTCTAAATAAAGTTATGCGATAAAGATACCAGAAAAACTAATAGAAATACAACAACAAGACGAGGTATTAATGTTTCAGTGATGACCTCATAATCAGGTGTGTCATCGATCATACCTGCTCAAAGAATTTGTCAGCAGATTGTGACATTGGCTGCTCAATTACATTAATAACGCTGACACGTCTATAATACAATAAGATGATATATACTGTTAGCTGAGCAGGAGACAATTTTACCGGATCATTACAACAGCAGAAGGTTGAATTCACAAATAACGATGCGCAGCACACTAACAATCATGTTTACTTATTAGCAAGTTAGCTGGTGACAAGTCAACTGCAGGTAAACTAGCTAGCAGGTTGATTACAGTGGGCGATGTGGCTAACAAGCTAACTAACCTACCAAGCAAGTTAATGTCACCTGGCCGTTAATTAATATTTGAGAAAGTTCAAGATGAAAGGTATCAGCTCAGATAACGCATAAAAGACAAATCCTTAAAATCGGATACCCAGCAACAGATGTTCCGGTCGATCCTTTCAAACTCAGCAGCTTCCTCGCTAGCCAGCTAAGGGTGGCCACACAGGCAAAAAAAAGGGGGGCTAGCAAGCGATAACAAGCAGCTAATCACAACTAACACTTAGATGATGTAGCGTAAAAAAAACAACAACAAAAGAGCCCAAACATGAGCAGCAGAAACATTCACAAGAACGCCGTGCGTGTGAATAACATCACCTACCGGTAAATTGAACAGTATTCACCTTGGTACTGCGTTTGACTGAAGGTTGAATTATGGTGGCAACATGAAAAGACTCAGCTAGCTGCTTGTTAGCTCATGGCTAGCTCCCTAGCTAACTCCAGAGACTTGGCTGGTTGCTGTTAGCAGCAGACTGACTGCACGTCCTGTGGGCTTGGCTCCGTCTGACAACGCCCGCCCGCCTGGGAGAACTAGATAACTCAGCTTTACTTTTTGTTTCAGTGTAACATTCATCTCTCGCTAATAAAAAAATATCGCCTACATTTTAGATATTTGCATCATTTGCTTCGTGTGTTGAAAATAAAATACAGATTAAAGGCAGCGTCTCTTGCCTGTGCCAGATAATTGATTAATTGGCTCACGTTAATCTGTATAAATGTTGGCACGTTTGGTCAGGAAGGAGTCTTGTCAAGTCAGCAAGAGTGAAATAGAGTTTCAGAAGTCAGGTAATGTTGATTTAAAGTTGTTTTTTCTGTTAAATCCGAACACACAAGTAACTATATATTTGTAAGTTACAAAATGCTTGACTACTGCAAATATATACTTTAAAATCTGAGATACAAGGTAATTACAAATTTAAAGGAAAATCTAAAATGTAAAGTTTTCATATTTTTATCTCTTTTGTTTGCCTTTAGTGATGAAGGCAAAATCCGTAATCGCTGACCTGCACCTGAAATTTGCAGAGAAGACATGGAATGAGACCTTTCAGCTTGTCCGAAGATGCATGGGAAGACAAATCTCATTACTCTTTTCACATTCATGAGCAAGCTAATTTTAACTCCCTGCTTAAATACCACAGTACAAATGGTTGAGATATCACACAAAATTCCCATTGGCAGGCGTAAATGGAAGTATGGGCCCCCCCCCCCCTGTGATGGCTTATCTAATATGATGATGTGCTGTTAATCAGTAACTGGTGTGGTGGTTAACCGAGAGTGAGGTCATCTATCTTGGAACACACACTCTTTGTTGTTGGATCCGCTTACATGGATTCACTACAACACATGGCATAGTATGTGTAGTAAGCTTTTTCAATCAAAACAAAGCTCCTTGTTTTTATATTTAGGCTACCTTATTTTTCTAGCATGTTTCCTACGGTCCAGTTGGACAAGACAATCATTCTCTTTTGGCTTCAGTCATTTGCTTTAGCAATATTTGACCTTTTTTATGCTCTATTATTTGCAAGATGTAGGCTATATCATATGGCTACAGGTTTAGGGGTCCAAACATGCAAAGCTTTATAGATATCGATGTCTATTACACTCAACAACAAGGCTGCTCTTCAGTGTATTCAGCACTGCCATGCATGCTGAGGCTTTGAGAGGGTGCATTTGCTTTATTTAGATTTGTCATGTGTAGATAATACTCCTGGATTCATACAAAGTGGAGCTTGGCAGTGGTCAGTCCTTTGAGTCTGGTAAAGAAACTTGATCACTTGGTGGTCTGAAGTCATGTGTGGTCCAAAGGGATGAGGCAGATGGGGCTAGTCATACAGTTTCCTGCCAGCAGTGATTCTGAAGAGGACTATCAAAAAACAAAGTACTGAGGTCAATACACAATGTATTCTCTCACACATGTGCAGAAATGTCGCAGCCTCCCTGTTTAACACTTCTCTTTGTGCAGTTTGTGTTGCATTGCGGGATGGGCTGGGAGGACTAAAGACTGTTTACACGAGGATGACATTGCCACACAACTGCTCCCATTGTTTAGGTTTTTTTTTCCCCCCCTTCCTTTGTCCTCTAATAGGACAAATCCAGAGATGAATCCAAACCTTGTGAGCCGCTGGTTAGATCCCTGGAAAGGCTCCAGGAAGTGTTTAATGGTAAAGGATTGTACTAATGATTCTGTGTATTTTAGTACATGCGTTTCCCTTTACCTGTGAGTAAGCCATTCTCTGTATGTTTCAGTTTCCTCTATGAATACCATGAAGTCTCGTCTGGAAGTAATTGCCAAACGCCAAGGGTATAGAGATTTGTCCTCACAGCCCTACCAGATATCCCTATGTTTTGGTCTAATTTTTAAAAAATGTGTCCGGTTCATCATTACAGACCCTCTTTATTTCAATATAATGTGGTGGGACACATTTTCTTTAGTCACATTCTGTCCTCCCTAGAATGGGCTTTCACATCACTGAGGCCACATGCTACCTGACAGCTGATCTGTTCTACCTGGAGGTGGTCTTACTGCCATGTGGCGGGGTGGAGGAGGTAAAAGTGGCCCTGCATGGAGAATCCCCTGTTGTAAGTGGACTACACCTTCTCCCAGTGTGCGCCAATCGCATTACTGCCCTTTTACTCTGCGTGGTAATAAAATGAAATTGTCTTGCAGCCCAGTGAGTCTCTCCTTCAGCTGCTGAGGTAAGCTTTAGAGTGATGGTAAATTTTAAATGTTGACATTTCCATTGCAGCAGCACTACTATGCCCTAAACTATAGAGATGATGATGACGACAGTGGTATTCAAATGATTAGATGTTGTTTTTAGATGCTGATTGTACAGGTTTTATTATTTTTTTGTTTGGTTTTTTTTGGACACAGGTCAAAACAGTTTGCTGAGTTCTCCGTGAAGTTGGCAGGCCTCTTCGCCCAGTACAACATCCCTGAAGACAAGTACAAACACTTCATACTGTATATTCATTGTTTGTTGTTTAATGTGGGCCTCATCCAGTCATTTAGCTATTTGTGTTTTTTTTGGGGGGGGGGGTTTCAGTGAAATCAAATTAAAATTGTTTGCATCTCTACAATGCCTCGGGAAAGACTTGCAGCAAATATCACATTTGCCAAGGTAAGTGGCATGAAAACAAAATGACCAAATACTGTTATGATTACGATAAGTTAATTGGATTTGGCAAAAGGAAATATAATATAAAAAAAAAAAATGGATCAGCAATTTAAGAAAATCACTGAGTTCTGGGATATTGTGATTATATTATACAATATTGTGTGGCATTTTGCACAAATCTTTTGACATTCCTTGAACTAAACGGTAGAGAAAATAATCTGCAGAATGAATCTGAGAAAAAAATTGTTTGTTGCAGCCCTGTTTCAAATTGGAATCAGCAGAGGTTTAGTTTTAATTTATATTTTTGCTTTCAGGGTTCCAAAAGATGCTGACCCCCAAGTGGATATGATTAACAATGGCAGGATTGGTTGTCTGATAGCTGGAAAAGAAGGTACATAATCTCAAGAGGTGAAAACACAAGTTGTTCATGCATCCTTTTATTTTTTTTTCTTCACTTAAGAGAGAAATTTTATTTATCTCTCTAGATTGCCCCCTGACTATCCAGTTCTATATCACCCCGACTGAACTGAAGACGTCAGATATACGTAAGATGTCAAAGCTGCCAAACGAATTCAGATTTGTCGGTAAACTTAAAGTAGTTTGCCAGTAGACCTGTTAAATATTTTAAATGCATGCAGCACATTCATATAGGCATGTAAAGTCTGTTAAAGGGCCTTAACTTTATTTTTTTCCCTGAAAGAAAATATGAGGGAGACAGTCGTCCAGGCAGCCCAGGTGACTGTAGGTGTCAGCGATGTGACTCACAAGCTTCAGATGGCATCTGTGATCCCACAGCCTCCACAGCTGGATGCCCAGGGGTAACATGATGATTTAATCTCTCACTCAGCAGGATACTTCAATTTTACATCCCACAGTGAATGTGGGATGTCAGCACCTGTGGTGTTAATACAGTGACATTGCATCCTGTGGCAGATATCCTGTGTTCCTGCCGTTGGGTGAGGGGCTGTATGAGACGTCGGCTGCCTGCTTTCTTATGAAACTGCAGCCAGAGATACCAATGACTCTTTCTTTCGTAAACAAGCTCAGCCAAATTACAGGTCAGGCATTTTTCACAAATCTATGAAATGTATGTTTCTGTTTTTTCCTGGTAATAGCCATGGCCGGGGGCAAAATGTGTTGGGTTGTGTTCGCGTCCCATTCACCTCAGGAACGCCTTGAGGGAATTTCTTCAAATTTGGCACAAACAACCACTTGGACACAAGGATGAGCTGATTAGAATTTGATGGTCAAAGGTCACTGTCCTCTCAATACTTTAATACATACTTATGGCAATAACTCAAGAACTGATGCAGTAATTATGAGACAAGTTCACACGGATGTTTAATGGGATACAACAAAGCGATACATTTACCCAGATGGTCAAAGGTAAACTTCACTGTCGCATAATGTCATGGAAAAAACCTTTTTCGGGTCATGAATTTACTAAAATAATTCAGGAACATAGGTTGGACACTGAATAGGAGGCACTTTGGACTCAAGGTTATTGCAAACTCAAAAGTTTAGATTGGTGAAAATAGATTACGGTGCTTAGTCATAATTTAAGAATGCATTTGACACATGTTGCTTGGACGACACAATGAGTAAACCGTCACTAGCCCAGCAGGAGTTTCCTCCATCTCGTCCATTCTGCCTTTCACTTACTGCCTAATTCTAAACTTTGAGTGTCATCGTGATCCTGTGAGTAAGTTTCCCCAACAGCTCATAGAGGCTTCACATCTGTAAACACCAGGGGAAAATTGCACCGCATTTTGTGAAACAATATACTCAAGAATCCATCTTTACATAGTATCAAGTACCTGTTAAGCTAAGACATCTATGATAATCCTTCAATCAGTTCAATGTATATTCACTGGACTCGTGTATCATTTAGTGATTGCTTTAGCAAAAAACACTTTATACCTTTTTTTTCTTTAATAAGCTTCACTTGTTGGCACAATTCTAGTATTTTATTTTTACATGTGATGTAAAGATTGAAGAAATTCTCTATTTAACCTAAAAACACCCACAAGCATCACCCCATTACTTGCTCTCACATTCTCCCTCTGATATTTCATAGATGTGACAATACCAGATGTTGACCTGCAGTGGGCACCCTTACCCAAGCTTCTGATGAGACATTTACCAAGTGCTAACAGCCACAGGGAGACATTAAATCAGCAGGATGCTATTTTTACAGTGGTATGTGTGTTTTTGCTTTAAAGATCAACACATGTTAAGCACAATGCAAATGGTAATTCATTTCAAGCTAAATTATTTGGGTTAAATTACATTGGGTGTACTATGATACGAAAAGGAATGAATACTACTTCTGTCCAGCCTCTTCCTGGTGGTGTGATGCACAGTTATGTTCTCCCTGGAGCAGCATGGGAGGTGCCTGCCCACAGAGCGACTGTCATGGACAGTATTCCCTTCACCCACCCTGCCCATGTCCCAGCCCTGCTGCAGCTGCTTCGACAACAGTGTACCATCAACACCCTGCTGAGGAGCTGTATGACCACTCAGTGTGCCAGAACAGGTAGGAGTACTTTTACATCCCACAATTTGTTGAAATGGACAAAGTCATGAAGCAGGCAGGGAAAAAATCAAGACATTTGTTTAGTCAGTTATGTGACGTTTTGTTGATTCTGCTACCAGGTTCAGTGTGTGAGCAGCACTTGGAAGTCCTTCCGGAGTCAGAGACCAGCTTCTCTGTGACCTTCCACCGACCTGACACTGACACCCTTGCTGTTTGTGAGCATTTGCCACAGAATATATTTACTGAAATTTGAGTCACTAGAGTAAATATCACTGTCTGAAAGCTTCAACATCAGGGGAAGAAACTTCTTAGAATCAACGGCCTTTATGTGATTGGTTTTGGATTATATTTTTTCAGCCGTGTGTGTTAGCCTACGTTTAAGGTAATGGTAAATAACACAGAATCATTTATATTTTTTTCTCTCAGTGCTGGTGAATATATCTGACGCTCATCAGATTACCTGCACTTTGTTTGGAGCAGGAATAGAGGATCACTCTGTGGATGAAAACCTTTCCACTATCATGAAGAGGTATGGCTCTGTGACCTTATCTAGCCCTCCTTTCTCTACAATTTAAGAGGATGATGGGGTCTAGGCCTCCCCTCTTAGTAGGATCAACATCTTGCAATATGAGGAAAATCAGATTGATTTTGATATGACATTGAAAGAATATTTGTCTAGAGTGTAGAAACCCTGTCATCTTTGCATTCTTTGCCTCCACCTTATCTATTATTATATTAAATGTCTGTGTCTCAGGTGCACGTCCATTCCCGTGACCTTGAGGATGTTATACAGCAAGCTAGAGGAGATCACCTCTGCCCCACTTTCTCCCAGCCGCCCGGCCACCTCAAAGGCTGAAAATGACCACTATGCTCCCTCAAGCGGCACTGTGGCAGACCCCAACAGCGCCTTAACCACATTCTCCCAGAGTGCAGCTGTGCCAGAGGACACTTTCAGTGTTCAGCCTAGTTCCGCCTGCTATGCCATGTCAGTTTCCAAATCTGAGCTTCTTCCTGAAATAAATACAAGTCTTCCTGTCAACCTTTACCCATTCAATCCTGTTGGCATGTTTTCACATTGGACGACCAATAATGGCCACCTGTCAGAGCTGATCTGAAACTGTGTGTGCATTACATGTTTAAGCCTCTTAAAAATGTGTTTAATTAAATAAATGTTTTGGTAAAGCAACTATTTTAGTCGCACCATACTATCAGGGTTGCCATGAAACATGCCACTTGTGACTACTTGTAGTTGGTCATTTTCTGGCTGTCAGTTTAGAGATTCTAGATCTGCAGCAGTTTGAGTTGTTCAGTTTGTATGAACACATCCATTTTCTGCTGAAAGCTCAAGTACTTCTTACTATGCATTCCAGTGTGGCAGAGATTGCTGGCTGTAAAGGTTGATTGGTACCATGTGAGCCAAACTAACATTGTGGAAGTGCATGACTCATTCCTGGTGGCTCATAAGGGTGGGGGAAAGTAGAGATCAACACACCACATTCAAATATGAAATGGCTCTGCTGGATGCATAAATAATTTTAAATAGTCTTTAATTTAACACCAACACGACAAGATGGTACACACCCAACTTCACATGCTCTTGTTTCACAGCAGACTCTCCAATCGCCAGTTACTCTTAGCCAAAGTAAAAACAAAGTGTGTGTGTGTGTGTGTGTGTGTGTGTGTATATATACATAAAGTAATAGTACAAGTGCTATAAATGAGAGAAATAACTATGTAAAGACCAAAATGTGAAAATACTCCTACTGTAATATATCTCACTATACTGTACAGCTTATTAGGGGACATAAATGAGTGTTGCACTTAAAATAACCCCATAATATAAGGTGTATAGTAACTAAGGTTAAACTCCAGTCTAAAATCTCTTATAATAGTGCTTTTCCTGTGTACAAGGACAGCCAATATAGCATAAGAGTTATCTGTACATGTACTATTAGATGTATTTTCCCATGTAATGCAGAGAAAATGTGGCTACATAAAGCTCCATTGTGCAAAATTAGCTGCACATCTAAAGAAAAGTCACCTTTGACCCTTTGTGACTTATAGATTTGAGATAAAACCAATGGTGTTATACAAACCCGTGTCCTCATTAGTATAGAAAAAAAATACCACATTATTCTTGGAATATATCTAGGCTGTGCCTTTCAAAAGGGAATTTCAACATGTATCTAGAATATTAAGTCACATGTCAACAGCAGACAACTGGTTTTGTCCAGTGCCTTTACTTCTAGATATCCAATGACCTGTATGACTGCTATTCATAGAAACATTCTGACACGTGTGGTTCTTCTTTCACTAGGTTTATATCCTCAGAATATTTAGGAGATTATGTGTCCTCAGTGCCTGATTGGTTGAGTGTGAATCTCTAAAAGTCACACCTGTGATGACATACTTCAATATTTATGAGGTATATAACGGAAAAATACCTTGATGGGTTTGTGACTGCTTCCATTTCATCACTTTAGAGCAGTGGTGGAAGTATTTAAGATCTTTCACTTAAGTAAAAGTAGCAGTGCCCCAGTCAAGTAATATAACTAATAAAAGTCATGCAATATTCTTAATGTAACAACATTACTCCTTATGCAGAATGGCCCATTTCAGACGAATCACAGGATTATAAGTAGTGATGCATTTATGTGTAAGCATATACATGTTGCAGCTGGTAAAGGTGGAGTTTATTTGACTACTTTATATTATGCTGGCTAACATAATCGTCTTATTTTCAAAGCATTTGCAGTGTAAAGGCAATGAAGTATCGTCATATGTTATGATTTCTGAGCCACAGTCTCGGCCTGTCTTTTTGAAATCTCCACATCTCCCTCTCTGGCCTGCGGTCTCTTTAAATCCGACTCCAGTGGACGAGGGCTGCGCGTCCTCACCAAGTTGTCTGGCCGCTGTGATTGCCCGCACTCAGTCTGATAAACAGCTGCTTACCATTAAGGGCACTTCACAGAAGTTTTCTCCCAGCTCCTCGAATCGGCATTTTTTTTCCGTTTGTGTGTCTGTGTGCGCGTGTTGTTTCTAACGTCCTGTGTCTGTGGATGTTCACATATAGAAAGTCTGCAACGCTGGAAGCTGAAATCCGGATTCTAGGTTTGCGTAATGCTGAGGCGTCCTCTGTTCAACATCTGGATTAACTATTTGGAGTCAGAGCTAGCGGGCCCTACACGAAACTCTGACTGTCCAGCCTATCTTTATGGAAAGATTGCCATTTTCTCTGGAATTTAACTCCTATTGATAAACCGGGTTTTGTGCATAGATTATGTATTCTCTAAAATGGGTGCGAACAATGGAAAACTGTATGGAAGCGAGGGTAAGTGCTGTGATTACGACTTTTAAAACGTTTTATTTGAATTCGACTTTGAAGGAAGCCTTTTTATTTAAAAAAACAAACGAGACTACTCCAAGGCTACCATGTTACCGTTAATTGCGACTGTTTCTAATTTGTGTCTCAACTCCAAACAGAAAACAATGCAGCAGTTTCTTGACTTTAAAGCTTCCTTGGGTTTGTCTGAAAATTAGAGAGCTAGCTTAAAACGAGCACTTTTCCCTCTGTGTCTTTTATTTTCTTACAGTTAAAGAGTTTTCTCTCTGCGGGTAGAGTTGAACTTACACCATACTCTATTCAAAAATCTTAAAATTTTTTTTGCGTATGTGCTGATATGGAGCTGAAAGCAAAATATGACTTTTAATAGTCTACTTTTTATACTTTTGTGCAACGTTTATATTTTTCATATAAGGTAGAGAGTGACATCTGCTGGTCGTATTTTAAACATTTTAAAATGAACTGTTTCTAACTGTAGAGTATAGGCTAACCTCAAGTTTAAACAAAATCACCTCCAGCTGCTTTCAGTCCAGCCACTTCTCTACATTTCCCCCCCAGAAAATGAACTTGTTTTGTCTATGTGGCTTCATTTTAAGGCATTTTACTGTAATTCAATTGTAGGTGACAGCATGTCCTTGCATAGGACGTATTTGACATGCAAGTATCAGCCCTTTGTGTTTAATATAGTAAAGGTTATGCTTTAGACAAGTAGCCTAATACCATAAGTTAGAGTCCAATAGCACGTCACACAGTCCAACAGCTGACTTGGCAGGGCAATGAGTTCATCAGACAACACCGAGTAGCCTAATGTATGGCAGATTCTTTCAAAAAGTGTATTCCTGCAGGTTTATTGGACGTGGGTCAAGGACCTGTGGGCAAGTCCACAGATTCTTTTGTCCACAGTCCCATAACCTATTGTTGTTTGATTTGGCAGCCATTTTGTGGATATTGGTCAATGCCATATGATCCTGATCATGCAGTAGACACCTTGGAAAGACACAAAATAGCTGTGTTAATGAAAAATGCCATGCTGACAAGTGAAAGAGCTTCTATCTAAACAGCTCCTCCTTAGATGGTTTCTTGTAGTGGAAGTCTAATAGTTATTAAATAATAGGCATGTTAGTATTTTTTATTTTTATTAGCTCTCCTGCGGCTGATTGTTAAATGTGGACTGGACTAAATGATGGACTAGACTTGCACAGCAGAGATTCTGATTGTAATGCAAAAATGCAAACATTGTTACAGATTTTTATATTTATTAGAGAAAACAACTAAACATAAGCAATATTGAAAAAAATTTGGCGCTCTAGCTCAATAGCAATAATGTGGACAATATTGGTCTATAAGTCAAACAAAAGTAATTAGTCATCAGAGCTGATGGCCAAGCAGGCCATCAGCTCTGATGACTAATCAGGCCTTGGACATTCCCTGTCCATCTCTCAGCTATTAGATATATTCAGAAAATTGTTTCACCCAACTGGAATGCAGCTTAAATCCAGAAAGAAAACATTAGATACTGATATTATAATAATCAAAATCCATATCTGCCGACTCTCATGTCACAATGATAAAATCTCCAGCCATTGCATTAATGAGCCTGGATTATCAGCTCAGCATGACAGACGCCTCCATTGCCATAGGCAAGCTTAGACAGTTAGTACGAAGGATTTTAGCCTAGTAGTCTTTTTCACCTAATCCTCCTAAAACATTACATATTCAGAAAAACTGTGGTCCAGCTTTACCTTACACTTACTTATTTCTGTCTCCAGAGCAGTAATGTTTGTATAAATAACATTCCAGTGTGCTCTCTTCCTAAGTCAATAACTGCAGAGAAAAGATTGGAACTCATGATGTTAAAAATAACAAGTGGATCAGCTCCACCTAGGAATCCAGCCTGTTAAGGTACATGAACTGATTCTATCACAGATCTGAGTCCTCCTTGAGCTTATTTTGAAACATACCAGCCTTTTTTTGTTTACCCTCAGGTGAACAGTCATTAGTCAGGTGGGGAAAATATGATGTAGGCTATGCAGATTGGATTCTTGTTTCACAAGTCACCTTCACCATTACAATATCTGATGGTTGGCGCTTGCCAAGATTCTGCCTTTTTGCTGTACAACATGAAACACAGGCATTACACTCCAAACTCAGTATAAATACTAGTGCAAACATTCACTTGTGTTTATTGCAGACGATGTTTTAGTTCCCCAATTAAAACTGTTATCTTTTCTATGCTCTCAAGGACTGAAGCTGAAAACATCCCTTTTATGATTTAGCAGTAATGCAGCCTCTGTTTCTGGTTTCTGTTTTAAGTGCAGGGATATGTGAAAACATTTTAGAACAAGCCTATAACATGATAAGTAACTAAAAGTGATGTGAGACAGTTTCTTATGAATAATTGCGCAGATAAAAGTAATACTTCAATTGTAAAATGATGGGATTTTAAAGGGGTTCATAACGGTCAATACGCATTTTCTGAGAATATTTAATTATCACAATATATCTCAAATATGTTAGCCAGTTATCTGAAGTGTTTATCTCTATCAAAAAAAAAAACATTGCTTAAACCTTAAAGTTATTGTACAAGTTAGTTGGCTGCGTGGTGAACTGAAAACAGTGCAGTGAAATAAACTTGGGTTGTTTTTAGGGCTGCAACTAACTTTTTAAGTATCAAATGATTAATAGTTTGTTCTATAAAATGTCAGAAACTAGTGAAAAACATCAACCAGAAGGCATGGTGGCATATTGAGATGTCTTCTTTTGTCTGACCACCAGTCAAAACCCCAAAGAGATTAATTCTACATTCGTAGAAGACTAATGAAACCAGTAAATAAATTGACATTAGAGAAGCTAAAACAAGAGAATATTGGAATATTTTTTCTTAAAAAAGGCACAAAACGATTAATCGATTATCAAAATAGTTGCTGAGGAATTTTATGTCGATCAGTTTATCGACTAATCATTGTACTTTTAGTTGTATTGATAAACAAGTCAGTCAATAATTCGTTTTTATTTAAACACATTTCATGTTGCACGCAGTAGTAGTGTGCAACATAAACAAGTTGTTCTATGATACAGTGAGGGCAGACAGAATGTAAATTCTGTACTGAATTGCTATTGCTGAGAAAATAGAGATCATTAAAAGTATCAAATCTGGGATTGACTCATGCGTTTCAAATTTGAAGTATTTTAACTTTAATATTCACATTATTATACATTGATTCAACATACTGTCATTTCACAAAAGAAGATGATGCATAGTATTTGTGGTATCATCATCTTGATAGTGTCTAAGACCGGTATCTCAACTACAAGTGCAGAATCCTGCAGTCTGTCTGCCCACATCTGTTTTCAAGTGTGACTCCACGATTAATTACACACTGGTCACAACTATGCAGCAACTCCCCACCAACACATTATATAAGCACAAGAGAGGAAGCAGGAGCTTTTCAGAAAGTTGTTTTTCCATGAAAGACAGAAAACAATCGGCCTTGCACAGATCCACATGCGTCAAACAAACAGCCCTGCAGAGTTCCTCATGCTGAGGAAAAGAATGCTGTAACCAGCTAAATATTAAAATATATTTTCTGTGTTTACCCAGTCTCATGCTTTCTGCTCTGCTTAAATATTAGAAAAAATGGTCTCATGTTGACATCTGCAAGCTCCTCATAATTTCTGAGTCATTTCTTGGGACTAAGGAAGCCATAGCAGATGTGCCGCTTCAGTGATGTCACTGCAAAATGTCATCCACAGTAAGACCATATGAGCTGCATTGGTTTAAATAATTGTATACGTATCCAGTCATCATGTGTCTTTCGTGCGACCGAATATGGAATGGCAGGTTGCATTTTCTTCTCCCTACACAAGCTTTCATATTTACTACTTATTTCGGGAACTGTCCAGTCTGTTTAGGAGGCTGCACTTGATGTGCATGTGGCTGCGACTGTTTGGGAATACCTCTTCGGTCTGTCCTGCTGGGTGAAAGGCGCATACTTAGTCTCAGGAAAGCCACAAAGCTGCATTTATGATCTGACAGAGGAATGAAATGCCATAAACAACTACTCCACAGGCAGCCTGCAGTCAGCATGGCAGTCGTCCTCCAGCAGCAGAGGCCCACATTCAAAGAATATCTCTTTGAAATTTAGCTCTCATGTGTATATAGAAATCCAAATCCTAAATCTAATAATACAACGATAGCTCATAAAGTAAGCATTGTAAATTCATGTAAACTTAATAAAAAGCTCTTTCATGTAGCAGTTGTGCAGACTGTACGATCTAAGAAGTATGCCGCTGATGCTCCATTTTATTGTAATCATTCATTAAAGAGAGTGATTGCTTGTATCTCGCGCAGGAGTGTTTCCTCGCTCGTCCTCCGTCGAAGCTAAGGCTGCAGGGGATTTCAGTAGGCTTTATTCTTCTTCCAAATATCAAAAATGGACACTTAGTCAAACAAACCCGCAGAGACTTTGTGCGTGCGCCAAGGCCAACCATTCATCCAAACTTGAGGAACATAAAAGTCATGAAAGCAGAGAGTGATGGACTTTATATTTCCTTACACTTCATACCTCCTTAACATCTTAAATACATCATCAAAGCGCAATTCCACCTTATCTCTGACAGACACTCTTTAGGATTTAAGCCTAGAAAGTGTTTTCTCTCAAATGAAAAGATTGATTTTCAAAAGGTTGTAGGGTAAAACCAATAAATCATAACTGCGGTTTGTCATCTGACAGTTGCTATACTGTGTCCCAGCAGTTTTGTTTTTCTTCCCATTTTGCCTGCAGGTAAAGGGAGCTCAAGCATCTCTTCTGACATAAGTTCGAGCACAGATCACACACCAACTAAAGCTCCTAAGAATGTGGCTACCACCGAAGGTAAGGCATCTGGTGCTCATTAACCAAACTCCCCTCCCTTCTTCTTTCCCTCCTCTTCTTCTTCTCCTCCTCCCCCTGCCGCCCTTCTCTTTCCCCTCCTCATCCACTCTCTGTGCTGCCTATTTTTGGACAGAAACCTGTGTGTTCCTGGGATAATTCTAAATTGAAAACAAACTCACAGCTCCCATCAGAACCCAGAAACCAAAGGCATTTCTTGGGCTTTGTTTTTGAAGACCAAAAAAAAAAGGGGGGGGGGCATTTCTGGCTTCTCATTGTGGAGGAATGCTTATCTAAACTGTGGTCGTATCAGGCTCAAAACGTTGCCAGGGAGGGAGGTACGTGTGCTCGAGAGAGAGGAGGGTCAGAGGGATTTTGCTGGAGACCGAGAAGGTGTGGGGAGTGAAAATGGGAAAAGAGACCTTCCTGCTCAAGACACTGTTGTTACTCCTCTCTGTGCAGCTCTCTGGCTCTCTCGCCTCCCCAGCACTCCTGCCTCCCCGGGCAATCTTTCAGCCCTGGCAGACTGACTGTAGGAGACCGCTCCTCTTTGTCAGGAGTGTATGTGTTATGAATGTAAACTGTGTGCTCACTGTAATGATTCAAAAATAATTTGCAGCTGAAAGATGCCTTTTAAAGCCTCCTGTCAGCGGTTGTCTCCAATGCGGATAAGTCGGATACAATTTTCACAATCTATCAGTCAAAGCAGAAGTTTGTTTTTATTGTAAAAGACCAGAATGAAATCTCAGTCTTATTAAAAGTACTGCAAAGCCAGGTGCTCTATCCCCACTGTCTTGTAGCTTTTGCTCTCTACAAAATCAGTGTTTATTACAAATATGAATATTTATAGAAAAAATCTATGGTCACATGGTCTTAACCAAACACTTTCCTAATTGATTAATTTTTATGATAAACTTGCTTACTGATCAGTGTCTTGAGGAAAACCTTTCCACAAGCTTAACCATAATCATTATCCTTTTACCTTTGGTTTACATTAACCAAAATAATTTTACATAATGTTAACTTAAAAAAATGTATACACAGCTTGACGACTAGTAGCACTATAGAGCAATGTTTTTACAACATTTTATTGTTTGATTGTTTGCAAGAACACTCCACAGGGCAACCTTTACCTAGAAGAAATCATGACAGTTTTCATTTTTTGAGGCAAATACAAATTTGTAGAAAACTATGAAAAAAGGGTACAAACATTTGTACTTATTATAAGATAAGATCACCTTAAGGATACATTTTACATTTAAACCGGTTTTAACTAAATGTTTTAACAACAAGCTGAAAACACAACATAGACATATTATTAGATTATAAAGTCGATACAGCTAACGTGTTAGCAAACAGTTTATTTTTACATCCATCAGGCACAGAGCACCATTAGCATTCAATTGCAGTCATGTTTCTAAATGTCAGCCAATATCTACTCTCCTTTTAGCTCTGTTTTTAGTCTCATCAAACTTTTTGAGAAAACTATCTGGTTCTTTAGTCGCTAAATGCTCCAATATGTTTGCCAGCTAGTCACTAACTGTGTCTGTCAGCTCTTTGGTGCTAAGCATGTAGTACACAGTGGGTTTATCAGCTTTTTCACTGAAAACAGTGGCAAGCTAGCCAACCAAGCTAGACAGCAACCACCGCAAGAGCACTTACAGTAACTTTACCGATGTGTGAGTGTGTTATCTAGTAGGTTTGCTAACATCAATTCGACATTTATAGCTAGCAGCTAAACCTCTGACTGTGGCTGATTTAGCTCAAGTCAACAACTTTGCTAAAAAACACCAAGCAAGTGCAACAACACAAGACACAGCAAGCCAGCCAAGTTATTACTTAATGCTGTAGTTCAACAGCAAAAAGGCCATCTCAGCGTCTGTCCTGCATCCTTTCAGCTCTTTAGCTCACGCCAACGAGTAAAAGCCAGTCCGATATTTACTCTTGTCTGGTGTTTGGCTCACTCACTCTAATAATAATAATAATAATAAGAGACGCCATTAACCCTGGTGTACCATCAGCGGGGCTCTCAAGTTTTATCAAATGTTTGGAGTGAGATAACGCGTGTTAGAGGAGCCACTCAAATATTTGCAGCTGCGGCCCCTCGGCCCCAGCCAAGTATTTACTAGCAGTTAAATTATACCTATAGTTCGTAATTGACCCGAACAAGAAAGAAATTATAACAGTAGGTAAATCTGATAAAAGAATATTTAAATATATATATTTATATTTCAAAAATATAATATAATTCATACATAATAAAAATAATCTTTAATTGCAGTTTGATACAAATTTGTAGTACCTCAACCAACTAATTCATGAGGAATAATAATCTAATGATATAATATATAACAGGTACAGTCATATGGGACATTTTTCTTTCTGCTTTGTGTAGTAGTAGTCCTTTTATTTTTAATTGGCTAGCCTACTTCTACATTTTCCTGCTTATAGCCCACTTACATACTTTCACTTAACATTTTCAAGAGTATTTTTACAATGAGGTATTAGTACTTTTATTTATTTTTTAAAGGATCTGAATAGGCCTAAATTACTTTGCTCATCCCTGGCTAAAAAAGCCAAAGCTTCTGGTTGCAAAGAGGTTGGAGAGTTTTTGACTGCATCAATGATCATTTAGCATGAATTTGGCTACACTCCCCAACATCAGCTGCAACATCTTTGATCTCAGGCAAGTGATTTCATCCATCCATCCATCCATCGTCAACCGCTTATCCTGTGTACAGGGTCGCGGGGGGGTGATTTCATCCAATCATAAAATCAAAATGCTAAAACAAAAACAAACCTGCAGTTACCGCATTCATCGGATCTTGCACTTCATCTTTCACTCCCTGTGTGCATGTGCATCCATGTTGCCTGGTAACGAACGTGCTTGCAGCGGGATCACGGAGTTTACCCGGAAACAACACATTTTAATTCCTGATCGGCTTAACGGCTCTGGCATTTAGTAGGCTACAGAGAAAACTATGAACTTGGCTCAAAAATTTTCGACCATTAATTGAATATAGCGGGACAACTTCGAGGGCGTTATCTCATAACTTACTTCTCAGAGTGAGAAATACAAGGTGTGGCGTGTGAGAGTGTGAACTGGCTGATATGCGTGTGTCTCACGGTGAATGCGTGAGGCTTGAGAGCTCTGCATCGCAATGATTTTGAAGCTGTTATTTTAAGATAAACATCCATCCATCCATCCATCCATCCATCCGTCGTCAACCGCTTATCCTGCGTACAGGGTCGCGGAGGGGGCTTGAGCTAATCCCAGCTGACATTAGGCGAGAGGCGGGGTACACCCTGGACAGGTCGCCAGTCCATCACAGGGCTAAGATAAACATACTACATGATATTGCTTTAATGTAAAAAATATTGATAAATGCAGTTTAAAGCATTTCAGTATAGCATATCTTTATAGCACTAATGTCAATTATCAGTAAAATGACTGTATAGCATCCTCATCCACATGTCTCACAGTGCCTTACAGGGTTTGAGAGTGTGCTGAAACTTCCACTGGGCAGGAAAGAGTATGAGTCAGACATTGAAAATTAAATCTTAGAACACAGTGAAGTAATCACGGAGTCATTGATTTTGATCAAAAGCCTTATCAAACTCCCCACAGATACATTATGGTCTCTCTCCATTTGCATTGTGGTCTCTCTGTCCAGTGACTCACTGACTGTTCTGCACGCTCATACACAAACAGTATCTACTCACCGAGGTCCTCTCATGCATTGTCATCACCAATCTTAAATTTGCTCTGGCGTGATGAATCTAGTATTCTTGTGGCTGGGAGCTGCCCACAAGAAAACAAATACCAGCTCTAGCCTGTGTTTATAACTGTCACTCAGCTGAAGATTTCAAGGTGTTTCTCAGAGAGAGAAGAAAAGGAGCAGAGAGAACAAAGCGCAGAGGCCAACTCCTCACAAGACATCAGATGTGCTTTTGGTGTCACGCACAATGTGTGTGAATTAGTTTGTTTCAGTGAGGTTAATTCACTGATTAACCTCTTAACTATAGAGTGAGTTGTGCCGTGCTCCTGTGAATGTGCATTAGGACGAGGCAGATTACTGTTATTCATTCGGCTTCGCTGGAAATGCTGACTCACTTGGATCCGTCCATGGAGGAGCTGCTGGAAGTGCACCCAGAGTATTTTGGGGAAATTGATAATTGTCCTGAATGTGTCTACTTGGAGAACAACCTGTGCAGATTGAAATATATAGACAGAGTATAGACCATAGCCAGTGGCTTCCCGACCATAATTTCCCTACTGTGTTATGACTGAAATTGTTATTTTTTTCTCCATGCTAAGTGGGAGTAATTACATGGTCTGGAACCACGACGGCCACAGTCAAATCCCCCCTCCTTAAAAACACACACATGCACATACACAAGTACACACATGCATACACGTGTTCATATACTCACACACAGTGGCAGATCACCACCACCTCGTCGTGTGGTCCACTAAACTAATCAGGAAGCAGTCTGGGCAGTTTCCCCGCCACACACTGGGAGTACTCACATTAGGGTCTTCTCATGCTCCCTATTAGTTAGTTAGTTAGTTAGTTATTTAGTTCATTTTTAGCTCACCACTGTATCAAATTTTTTCTGGTAACACGTATACAAAGCAAAAAATAACAGTCATAACACTGTATCTACATACTTTGAGGTGACAGGTTTCGATGCAAAATGTCAAATAAATTGTTTGCCAAATAGCACAAGAAGGAAAAATAAACGCTCCAAGCCAAAGGTTTATGGATGAAGGACTTTTTTCCTCATGTCCCATGCCTTGTCCAATCAACTGCCTGAATGTTTCGGACGTATATAGCTACCTTTGTTTCTGTTTTTATTTTACAAAACACCATATTGTGTGGTTCCCAGTGAAAGGAAAATAATTTTCTATATCATTGAGATGGCGAATTGAACAAATCCACCTTTTTTCACACAGACTGACATACCAATGCAGTTTTGAGTGTTTTAATCTAAATAATGACAGACCTTTGACTATCAGATAGGGCAGGGTAATGAATGGTTGAAAGCAGTATCACAGTATTTAAAAAAAAACACTTCAGGGTATGTAAAACTTATGTAAGATGACATGTAAAATAGCCAACTGATGTTCAATTCAATAAACTGAGATGATATAAAACTTTTCACACTTCAATCAAAACCATTAATAACTCCTTTTGTTAGTTTTTAATTACAGATTGCTTGAAATTATATTGAGGACAGCTGAACCATACAATTCACCTTAAAGCCACTTTATAACTTTTGCGGAAGAGCGGTTAAGGTGGCCACAAGTGACAATTACGAGATAATGGCATATGTTAAAACATAGTGTAACAATAGCAGAGTAGAGAAGAGTCATCGAACTGCTTCAGTAATGTCAGCTACACGGCAATATCTACGTAAAGTTAACTAACTTTAACATGATCAACCATAAGCTGCTGGTCATACCAGAATAAGTAAGGTTGCATCTGCAAAACCCCTAAGTTTATTGAATTGTGAAAGAGTGTGATTTAATGCTTATGGATTTAACTTTTCATTTGTAAGAAAAAGATGGTTATTTCCTTTCAAAAAATACATAATCTCCCTTTAAAGCCCTGCGTGTAAGATCCAAGAGAAGCCACTGAGAGTGAATGGCTGGAGACAGCAACAATTTCACCAGAATTGTTATTTTTCTACAAACAAATAAAAATGTTTGCCATCAGAAGTATCTTAAATATGCTATAATGATCTTAAAACACTTCACATAGTGGCTTTAAAGTAACTAAATCATAATATTGAAATATTGTTCATCCCTAATAACAGCATACAAGTGGAAAGTAGGCCATTGCCTGTTTTTCTTCACCAGTCCAACATTTATTCCCACAAAATCAACATTAGGAAGTTGCACTCATTCTCCTCCTGAAAACAAACCGAGGCGGGCAGTCATCTGGCAAGTTTTTACAACGTGTCTCTGTTTTCATTTATTATTTAGACGGGCTTGTGGTGGCCTGACCCAGCTGAGATGCTTATTAGCTGCAGACTGAAAGGCACAGTCCTGGACAGTAAATCCTTCCTGTGGGATGAAACTGAGTATCTCCCAGCAGGGGTTACACTGTGACCTTGTCTGGGCCTCAAGGGTTTGCTTTGGCAGAGCCAAACTCGGGGTACTATAGGAATGCGGCTCAGACATGGCAGGAGCTAAAGTGACAACACCCTGAGATGTTCGGCCTGTGTGTTGTAACTCTTGCAGACTGTTCTGATTCCCCTATATCAGCTGGAGCCTGTGCCAAGCTTTAGTCACTGATGTAACACAGACTCACAGGGGCGTTGATCATGTCAAAGCAGCCTTGCTTTGGGGGTCAGCTCTTTCACCCGTTTATAATGGCACCAGGAAACTAGCTGGGAAACAGGGAATGGTGGGAACAATGAACATGCCGACATCCTTTCTGTCTGCCAAGGACCAAAGAAACAGTGATAACAGTGATGAGGAAAGAGCTTACTCTGTTGTTCCACGCCATAAAACACTGTAGTAAAAGATTACACTGTACATATCATCATCATCATCATTTAAATGCAATATTTCTCTAAATTTATCAAACACAGTGAACACTTCTTTACAGAGATCTGTTTTTACAGCCTTACTGTGCAAGTAGGATCAGACAACACAATTTAGTCACTGGGCATCGGCACTTCAATTTGTCATTTTATCATAGTGGAAGACAACTAATTCTGCATGTAGGATGATTCCCGACATAAAGATTAGAATTTTTTATGCCTTCTTAAAGTGTCTACAATGTGTACCATGTCTTCAGTGCCCAAGTGTATACATGGCAATAAGACCTTGCCTGTTCAACTTGCATGGCAAGCACGTTGTGAAAGACCTGATTGATCAGGGTTCAATATTTAGTGGTAGACATCTTTAAGCCAAGACAAAGAAGGAATTCTGGCACATTTATCCCGTAATCTGGCATGTTATGTTTCCATTAAAATGTTGTTTAAGGTGTCTGGAATTTTGGCAAAATAAAATGTGAAATCAGGGTGGGCCTCTGTCAGCTACCTTTATACGAGTATATATAAAGAGGTCATATTATGCTTTTTGGCTTTTCCCTTTCCTTTATTGTGTTGTATCCTTTTTGTGCATGTAATCGGCCCAAAGTCTGCCCCAAAGGGTGTTACCACCTCCCACAGAAACATGGAACATGGAATGCTGCTTTGCACTGAAGATACACCTGTGCATCACTGCAGCAAGGTGAGAAAGCAAAATCGCTGAACCACTGGAGGTCCGGAAAAGTGCTCAGTGGTTACGTTACTCTTTAAGAGGAAGGAGAAAATTAGCCCTTGTCCTTCACCAAATTTGGAAATACATAGTTTCACTGGATTGATTTTTATATTTAAATATGTTTATCATTTTGGGGGGTAAATTCAAAATGCACATAAAAACAAGTGGACTGAATTTGCCTATAGTGACTATCAGTAGTAAAATAATGTCCATTAACTCAAGTGCAATTTTGAGGTACTTGTACTTGTATTTCCATGTTATACAATTTTATACTACATATTGAACATTTATCTGACAGCTATAGTTACTGGTTACTTTGTAAAATTTAAAATTGTAAATTCAATTAGTCCGGCTAATCAAAACCTAATGTTCTTTTTTTTGACTGGAGAAGAGAATGATAGAGATCACAAACTCTAAAATAATATTATAGCAGTACATGCTCCTAATATTGATCAGTCTTAGTTCACAGTCTAAACAGCCACCCCCCAGAAAGCCCCAGTCTCTAGCATGTTAATATTTTTTCCCTCCCAAAGGCAACAAATCTCTCACACTTCATCTGTAAACTAACCTCACGCGCCGATGACCCATTTACTTGTGTTTACTCAAGCAGATATATAGAGTTTCACTGTTGATTTTTGCCGTGCCAAATATGAAAGAGGTGTTTGCATGTGTCATTGCCGTTGGGACATTTTCACTGCATGGAGAAGATTTAAGTTGTTATCCCCCGTTTATGTTATACATGTAACTTTTATCATTCGTAAGTAGTCATTACTGCAGTATATCTTTTGAGCCAGACAACTTCGAGCCGGTGCGACAAATGTATCTTTGATGTGGTGAAACGTAATGCTGCATTTGTTACAGCTGGGTTGGAAGTTCTCACACAGGCAGAGACGTTTGTTTAGATGAAGAAGCATTTGTTTTTGGATGGAAATGTTTAGCAGGTGTTGACTATCTTAAGGAGAATTGGTGGAAACATTGTCCACCACCTCAAGAAGATTGTAAATGCAGGCAGTTCTGGTGGAAGAAAAATCTGCTCGCCATTATGGCTTTGGACACAAAGCAGCAGCCTCCAGTTATTTTAAGGCTTTTTTTTAAACAAGCCTATAGCAATTGCAATGAGAAATATCAGTGCTTTACTTCTACTCCTCATTGGAAATTGTCGATGTAAAGAGACAACACAGAGAGGCAAAGAATGCCAAAGCTATTTTCCCCAGATTTTCTCCATCAGCTGTCCTCGCTCCTCCCCCTTTCCTTCTACCGCTCCTAGAGCCAGGAAATCTGAGCAAAAAAGCACAGAACAAGGCGGTGAAAGAAAAAAGAAAACAAGTGAAAGCAGTTTGGCGAAAGAGGAGGTAGAGGGGAAGGAAAGTTAAGGCAGTTCGGTGAGCGGAGCGCTCCATCTTGTAACTCTTCTCTGATTACTGCTTGGTCTTCCCATTCTCTGTCTCAGGGAGAAGACCTCTGGCCCTGTTGTTCTGAATGCGTTTGCCATTTTCTTCAACAGGGACAAATTTTTTCAGTTCTACTACAGGAGCGTGTTTGACAGGAGTTGGGAATGACGCCACCTGGCCGAAGCGCATTCTTGCTTGCTTCCTGTAAGTTTTTGGCTCGGGAGCGATGTTTTTACTGTGATACACCTGGGCCTTTGGGCTTTTATGTGGCAGCACGACCACAGTTGTGAACCAGTTGAACTGACACATCGGACTTCCCCTCCCCTCTTTTCATTCTGCGGTTTGTTTCATTACGTAAGCAGGGAAGTGTCAGTTGTGGCTGAAGCTGCAATGGTACAAAAATGAGGGGAAAATATAGACAGTGTTCTCAAAGGGGTCTTGGATGGATAAATAGAACCACGTTTTTTAAACATCCAGTACAACTAAATTACTTTTTTTTCCTTTTAAATAACAATGTGTGGTTGCACATTACACCTGGCTCACATTTATTTGATGAATGTTTAACAACATTCTTCCTGTGACAAATTTTAATGTGGCATATAATTCTGATGTATATAACGGAGATGCTAAAGTGCATAGAGTTTCAAAAATGCAAATTTACCGGCTAAACAGAGATTTAATAAAGACCCTTTATGAAGAGTTTTTCTCTCTCCCTAAAGGCGTTTCTACCACTTGAACCCTCTCTCTGAGTTTATAACCACTAAAGTTCCAGCACTTCCCTTGTTCTGTTGCTTCAACCACATGAGATCATTACATTTGCTCCTCATCCCAACCAAATCAACCGTTCAGGCCAGCGTTCGCTTTTCCATTTCTGTCTCTGCAGCTCTTCGCGGTGCTGTATGTAGCCAACGTTACCCTCCTCAGTCATTTAACACGACTGTCACTCCACTCTAACCCTCCTCTCACTCTGCTGCCAAAAAGGATCAACTGTACAGAAAGGCATTTCATGCACATGGTCGCCCTATCTTTGACATCCTGATTTACACAACCTGTAAAAGATGACATCATCTTGAATTGCAGCGATTTGCCAAAGGCCAGATCAGATTTGCATGATTCCAAATAGCTTTTGGAGTCTGAACCGTCATCTCTATTCTGGAAAATTTGCGCTGTGATGAATGGACTCACACAAGTGCTCAATTTGGAAGGAGCACCTTTGAGTAGATCACGCCTTTAAATTTGGCTTTAACATATCTGAGCGTCTGCTGTCCTCCTCTGCAGAGGATTTATAAAGTGACAAGGGCAGAGTGTGGAGACGTTTGTGTCTTTTCAACCGACAGAAGGTCTGTAAGAGGAGGAAAACTCCCTTGAGGAAATTGGCCGTGCTGTGGGGAAAGAGCACTATAGCTCCTGGCTCCTTGCCGCATGCATGGCTGAAGCTGTTGCTGCACAAGCTTCAAAAATGAATCGCGAGACTGAGTGAATGTGAGAATAGCTGCAGTCCAGAAGTAGTGGGATTGTGGGGGTTGTGTGGAGCTAAGGAGTCTGTTTCCTGTCCAAGTGTGCACATTGTAAAGGAACCAGCCGGCCCTATTGTCTTTCAGGTTGTCCAGTGACGTAAGACCTTCCTGTAGTGAAGGCTTTACTGATAGCCCAGCCGCCACACTGTACGGTAATATCAACTTCCATGTATTCAATAAAAACCCAAGACAGACACAGATGTTTTTTATCCCAGGAGTTCTCTCTCTCAGTCGGATGTTTCCCCTTTAAAAAACTGGAGCACATAACCGTTTAGTGCTGATAAATCAATTGAGCTTTTGATTCTCTTTCAGTCGAATCCCCTGCTGTCTGGTTGTTTTTTATTGCCTGGTACTTCTTTTCTTTTTGTTACCCCTCTTGCATTTGTTTGGATTTGATTTCCTGACTCATGAGCAGAAAATTAGCATCTCTGATTCCCTCACATGCACCACACCGCACTGTCACGGTCTTGGCGGCGAGAAGCACAGTTGAAGCTCGCAGAGCAGGAACATGTCACAGGGCTAATGGCACTGAGGTAATGGATTGGTCTGTTCTGCCAGATGCAGCAGTAATAATCCTACGAGCTCCAGACAGGGTCTTAGCAGAGCTTCACAGCGATGCAAGATCCTGAAAAGAATCCCTATAGCTTTAGTTTATGACCAGACTGCGTCAAAGTCTGGATTGACCTTGCCTGTGCACTTGTCTCGGTCTCTGGTAAAGTCTGCAGCCTCTTTTGCCAATTTATCTTCCCTCTTACTTTTCCTCTTGCCCCTATTTTTTTCTTTTAGAGGCCCTCAAATGATCCCCTGAAATCAGTTTTTTGTCATTAGGGCGACATCACTACAAACCTCCAGCTGCGCCTCTTCATCACGAAGGCATCTTGTCTTTCGAGTGATCACTTCAATTGATTTACATTAAACTTCTGGTATCAAAGCACAATCCAGATGTGTCTCAGAAGTAAGGCTAAGTCGATGTTAATGGGACCCTGCTGCGGCACTGCTGTGGATCAGCATAGATTTGGGTATTAGTGGCAAATGATTTCAGCCAAGTATGCGTTACTGTGGCAATATGCACATTCAAAATGCATGAGTTTCTCTTTCATTTCACCACTGTTCCGTTGTTCTTTGTCCAGGGTAAAGACCAGATGTTCCACTGTTTCTCCTTTGATTTCCTAAACCAAGCTGAATCTTCCACCATCTGCACTTACAGCGACTTCAAGAGCAGTTTAACAGCTGCATGGTATTTGTTCTGTTAATGATAGGTTTGCAGTGATGCAGAGATATAAAACACGACACCGCTGGTTGACTTCTACAGATTTCAGCGGTAACTGAGAGTTACAAGAATGTTTATTCTTTCATGCTGAGAGTTCGGGGCTGCAGGTATATGCTCTGCACTCCTTTATTCCAAACCATCCTAACTCAAGGTCCACTTACTGGCGTTATCCTGAGCTTTCAATAGCATCAGATGGTCCTTGTAAGCGGAGAGAGTTTGCTTAGTTGTCATGGAGATAGATCTGTTGACATGCAAGCTCAGTGTCTGTTATGATTTCATCTCTAGGACCTCTTATGCCTGTTGGTTTATAACTTAAGTTTTTTCCTGATCTCATAAATTGTACTAGACGTAATGATCCCAACTCAAGGGCCACTTACATGTGATACAGTTGAAAGCTCTGGAAAAAGCTAGTATAGTAAGTAGACCTTGAGTTGGGTCTGTTTTGAGAAACTAAGATGTTCCAAGGTCAAGAGTGAACCTTTTTGATGAACACTAAAGTTGATCATTAGGAATATTGGGAGTTTTGTCAGACAAAATGATAGCCAGTATATCTCTACTGGTTGTCATTCTAGAAATAGTTGTGTTTAATTTTTTAAGTTATATTTAAAAAGGTGTGCATGCAGGTTCTGGTAAATGTTTTGCAGGCATTCCTTTTATGTCTTAACTCCACAGCTCTTTATTTAGCTTTATTGTCTCCATGGTTGGCTTTCAATCAATGCGTTTTGTTTTACAACAGAGGTCTCTTGTTTGAGAATACAGAAAAATGTGGTTTGCAAATGCATCATAGTGCATGCAGCACCATCACATAGAAAAAAGGCTCACACACTGCTGAAAAACTAGTAGAGGTTCGTCAGATGTGAAAAGGACAAACGTCATTCATATCCAGAAGTGATAAAGTGGTAAAAAAAAAAAAAAGTTAGTATTTTGGTCAAAAGATCGCTGTCAGCAACTTTAACAGTGTTAATTGTCAATTGTGATTGGATAAACAGATGCCTCACTCAGCGAGAAAACAGACAGATAACACCTGTGCACCCTTGGAGAGACCTAGCTGCTATCTATCCAAAATCCAATGCAACTAAGCAACTGTAAAGCTGTCTTCACTTAACTTTTGCCACCAGCTGTGTGGAAGTGTGACTGAGAGAAGGGAAAGGGGGTGGATAGTCTAATTAGAGGCACTGTGTTTCTCTGGGCTTGAAACACTCTTGTGATCAGTGACACATGTAATTACGCAATTTGGAAGTTGCTCCTTTAGCCAGTGGCAGATGAGTTTGTCTCCTGCGTGCACAATCCAGTAATGCCTCAAGAAATGTGTCGGTGTCGTGCCTGCACGCGGCTCAGTGGAAAATCTGATCTTCTCCTGGCTGTCAAGATGTTTTTTTCATGACTTTCAAGACCCGTGTGGATCTTTATGTAGCGATGTCACGGGATTGATACTTGAATTAAGATTTTTTGCCAATACTATATGAGCTTATATCATTAATATTTTTACTAGTTGAAAAAAATGTAGTCCATTTGCCCTAGTAAACATATACTGATTTCCACTTGTTTGTACAGGTCTGTGTTGCATAGTGTGTGGTTCCAGCCATGTTGGATAAATCCACAATCACTAGGTATTAACTCAGGAATCTTGCAATATTTGCAGTGTACCTGAATAAATAAAAGCGCAGCACCGCTATTGTCATGACATATTTGGACAGGTGTGTGAAATTCGAAATAGATGAGGTGTTTATAATGACCTCAGACCATTAAATCCTTTGTATTAGTAAAAAAAACACAGGCCAAGATAAGCTAGATGACCTCAAGGAAATAATCCTACACGTTTAAAGTTTAACCAATCACGGGCAGACCACCCACAAAAATATGATGCATTAAACCCAAACTGAGGTCAACCATATCCCATAAGAACAATTAAATCCCACTATCCTCCTGTGAGCCGAATGAAATGAGTTCGATGCAGATTTTTAACATGCAATGCCGTCTGGAGAGCAGCGCTCGCCGTTTTGCTCAAATTCGGATGCGAGTGAGAATTTTAGGGCACACGAGAGGGAGTTTTAAAGTAGCCGTGAATCGGCGGACATCTTCCCGAGAGGATGTGTCTGTGGATGTCATCAGAGGCGAGCCGGGAGGCAGACTGAGCCAAGGTCTGGAATACAGATCCCCAGGACAGCGTCACTGCCCAGCTGTCTGTCCCTGCTCACAAATCCACATGACAGGCAGGATGCTGTCCATTTGTCATGAAGATGCAGACACATACTGTGTACAACCAGCTGGCCGTCGGTCCTGAAGCATCCATTAACCAACCACGGTTCAATTATGGTTCAATGTAGTTGACTGGGACTTGATGTAGGTTAACACAGTGTATGAAATGTATGGGAATCAAAGGGGAATAGCAGGTAGCAAAAGTACTTATAGGTACACCTAACAATATAATGTAATCAAATACAACCTTAAAAAATGACCATAGAGTTGACTTTTTGGCACTTTCAACAAAAAAAACAACATTATAAGCTTAAATTACTACAATATTTTGGACTGGAAAACTTTGGAAATAAAGAGGAACTTGACAAAAAAATCAAGTACCAAAGGTTCATTTCAGCCAGTTCCTGTTTGCATTTTCACAGCATCTGAACAACGAAAATTAGACAAATTAGACTGACAAAGGTTTAAAAAGTTTGAGCTGCAGTTTTGGCAAGTAACCGTGGCCTCTCTGCAAAGTATCGAGAATCTGCTGAGTGATTTTTTTTCCATTGTTTTTTCCATAACCACATTTAAATATTTACCAAATTAAGTTAAGCTGAGCTACTTCTCTCTTTTACTATCTTTATCTTGCTCTTATTTAAACTCCATAACTTTGTTTAAACCCCAAAAACAGTACAAGAAATTCACATTCAAAGTAATATTGATACTAGTGACAACCAGGGCTCAGATGCAGTCACGCAAGGCTTGTGTTTAACCAGCTTGCAATGCTGCACTGCTAATTCCACTCCGATAGTTCCTGGTTCACCAGAAAGTACATAGGCATTGACAATTTATGGGGGGTAGGAACAACAAACCAGGAACCACTGAAGCTTCCTGTGGTTGAAATTCAGATAACGTTCCTAGTATGGTTCCTGGAAAAGTTACTGTGGTGGGAAAGGGCAAATTTGATCCGGTATATTTCCTATTTGAACAACTGGCAAGTTCCTGAGTTCCTGTAAAGGTTCCTGGGTTTTTGGAAAATGTCTTGCATATTAAAAGTAATACTACAAACACCAAAACTGATATATTTCCTTTTGGAATACAAATGGTACCTCAAGAACCGTTTCGACACTTTGTAAATGTTTTGTTATGACAACTTACTTGAGAAAATTGAAAAACAGAGATGAATTCATCCTAGACTTGCCTTTATCATCACATGACTATTAATCTCAAACATACAGAATGATCTTTATTTTGAAAGATGATAACTTTCAAAATAAAGCCCATAAAGCCTGAGATAGTGGGACAGCTGTAAGTGACATCATACTCGTGACTACTTGAAATGCTTTTAGTGATGATTATCAATCCAACTGAGCTCCTCGAGACTGGACAAGATGAAATTGGAGGGGTGTTGAGGAGACACAGATAGCATCAGAGAACAGCACTCAGTGTCCCAGTGTGATCGGTCAGCCTCGGGAATCAGATGCTACGCCCTGGCTCCGCCGTCTCACGCCATCAGTGATAGGATCCAGCCACCACTTCTCACAGCTGCGTCTTCAGACGCGGCCGCAATCAGCGCACATCTGTCAGGAGGGCCTCTGTGTTTACACAGGGCTAAGCGTACATTGTCAGCCCCAGCGCCAAACCCCCTCAGGTGGCCGGTTTGAAGCTACGGCGTTCATCTGATGAAGAAGGCTGGCGACTGCTGCCCAAATGCTGGGAAGATCATTTTGACACATTTTTTCCTCAACGTCCAAAAACATGATAGTCCATGGAAACTCCTATTCATTGATGATAAAAGCTGGTGTGGTTATGGCACCATCATGATGAACCCTGAACCTTTTGATCCATTTTCTTATTCCCACAAATATCTTGTAAATATAATGTGACATTATGTCATTTCCAGCACAGATGCAGTGACAACTAATGGAACAAATGAATTTCAGTGATCTAAAACAGCAATGGTAAAGATCAGGATATAATGTTCAAAAGGAAACACTGAAGAGTCATACAGCAAGAAAGTCATTATAGTAGAAGAGAGACCAGCGTCTCCACAGACAGTGGCCTCAAAGGTCCAGATTGCAATGCAGCCACGACGCATGCTACGTTTAAAAGGGGCATTCCAACACTTTAACACATTAATTTTGGTTTACTGGTCGAAGGGGAACTCCAGTGATTTTACACATCAAAGTCTATTTACAGTTGTTGGGGAGAACTTCTGCATATGTGAAAAACATTTGTATAAAGCCGTTTGAGGCTCCGGGGGGGGGGGGCTTTGTGAAATCAGATAATTTGTCTCAAGTGGTCTCATTTGAGTCATCGTCGGCTGGGACTGAAAACTACATGTTTAAATATTCAAAAAATCTGAGGGTGTGGACATAGAAAGAAGTGAGCTTACCATACCACTGTAGCCCTCTACTCATCTCGGCTCGAAGCTACATTAGCCGCTACTAGCATCATGCACACGAATCGCTGATCGGTGTTCAAATTGAAATGTAGCTATAAGGTTTTGACAAGGAAGAAAAAAGAAGTTACCTCTGGTTCTGCTGCATCGGTTGTGATCTCTTCTTAACTGTCCATTGTGAGTCTGAGAATGTTATTGGAAAGCGACGCTAAATCAGTGGAGTACTCTTTCAAAGGGCAGTACTGCTCAGCCTGTGAAAACAGCTGTATAATGTCTTATGTGGCTCTGAAGGGTCCTTGAGAGAGAAAATAACCCAAGGGTTATCTGAGCTTGGGTTTGGAGACTACAGTGTTTTCACAGAAAGCCTGCTCTAAAAACTGGGTGCATGGAATTTGAAAGATGTTGTCATTACCAGACAGGGAGGGTCTAATGAAAGGATGCTCTAGGGTGCATTATGTGTAGGATCCAACCCTACTAGGGCCTAGATTATTTATTATAAACTCATGTCACGCCAGTGAGTTTCCCTGTAATGAAATATGCTATATAAATAAAATTGGTTCACATTACCTAAAGGTTTGGATATCTCAGCCTCTGCTGCTTCAATTGTGACTATTAGTTTTATCAATCTGTCTCATGTGAAACCTCCAACTTCATGGAAGTGCAATACTAAATCCCTTGAATACCCCTTTAACATGCTAAGCTAGTTTTTCCTCTTTCCATCTTGGTTTTACTAACAGGATCCACAGCTTCCCTCTCCTCCTCTGTAAAACACAGAGATGACAGTACATTCATAGAGGGCATGTTTTTTTTTATAGTTGTCAAAGGTCAATCTGGAAAATGTAGGAAATTAAAAGTGCATGGAAGGAAAGTACAGCAAAAAGGTAAATGCAGTGTTATTCCTGGAATATATCACTGATAATTTAAAAAATTCTTCTTTCTTTTAATAGAAGATGGTAAACTCTATTGCACATTCAAGATTGGCACTGAATTTAGCTTTTATGAATTTCATCGCTTCAGAGTAAAAGCCTTAACACTGTTTAAAACCTACTGTGTTACCTACTTATTTTATCCATGAAAACCAACCAAACATTTTCTCCATACAGATCACATTAGACCAGGTCTACCTCAAAAGCCACTGTACTTACATTTAAGACAGATTTAACAAGATGGGAAATAAGAAAACAAAAACCTCACACATATGTAGTTTTGAAACATATGAAATGAGAGCCTTAAGCAAGTGTTATACTTTCCGCATCCGCGAGTACGCGAGGGTCCGCGTGACAAAAATATCATCATCAGAGGGTGTACGCGTAGGTTCTGACATCCACGTGCCTCCCAATTTTTGGGACCAATCGATCTACTGCACATGTGTGGAAGAAGTCTGCCAAGCTGACTCCAGAAAGTAGTATAAACAAAAGTAGACTGTGTCCGTGGCGTCCTCAGCTGTCCCTGTACGCTTTGAAGTATATTCAAGGCTTTAGTTTTACAGGGTTATAAATCAAAAAACTGTGAATCACTGTAATTTGAAAATGAACAGTTCAAAACACAAAGGGTAACTTTTTTGTGTCATCAGGAACGAACTGTTATTCTCTTTTCTCTCTTCACTCTTTTCACATCTATCTTGTCCTCCTTTCATTCACGTTTAGATTCCAGCACACGGACTCTGAGCACCCCCAGCCCTGGTCTTATCCTACCATCCAAGTCCTCCTCTCTCTCCTCACCTGCCCTCTCCAGTAATGGCCATGAGACCAACTCCTCTTCCTCCTCCTCTGCCCCCGCCGAGACCGTCGCCGTGGTCCACTCTCAACCCGGCACTCACACGCGCTCCCGCCAGTCGAAAAGCCACCACCACGCCCCAATTGACCTCCTCCCCGACCACGCCCTTCTGCAGATCTTCTCCCATCTCCCCACCAATCAGCTGTGCCGCTGTGCACGCGTGTGCCGCCGCTGGTACAATCTGGCGTGGGATCCGAGGCTGTGGAGCACCGTCCGGCTAACGGGAGAGCTGCTTCATGCCGACCGTGCCATCAGGGTCCTGACCCACCGGCTGTGCCAGGACACCCCGAACGTGTGTCTGACCCTGGAGACGGTGATGGTGAATGGCTGCAAAAGGCTCACCGACCGGGGGCTGCACGTGGTGGCTCAGTGCTGCCCGGAGCTGCGTCGCCTGGAGGTAGCCGGCTGTTATAACATCTCTAACGACGCTGTGTTTGAGGTGGTGTCCCGCTGCCCCAACCTGGAACACCTGAACCTCTCAGGTAAAAAGAAATATACTTGAAGCCAAAGCCATCCTACCTTGATTGGTGGCCAATGGTAGGCTCACTCAGTTTTATTAAGGAGTGCCTGCTACCCTACATCACGCACATGTGTGGATTTACCTCAAAGAATTCCTCTTCTCAGTCATTTCTACTCAAGCTGGTGAAATCATTATAGGAGAAGCAGAAGCTCTGCCAACCTTAAGCTCCCATGTGGGAGAAGAAAGGCTTTCTTTAGCTGAAAGCAGAACTTACCTCAACATGAGTAAGGAGAGCGGTCTGCTGCTTTCATTAAGGAAGTGACACAAATAATATTGACTTGGACGGGACTCTGGTGGCAGAGCAATGCCTGCACCATTAGCACCAGGAAGTAAGCCCTTTGTTGTAAAAATAGGCCTTAAAAAAAACCGTATGGCTTTTATTTGAAAGGCACAAAATAATGAAATCAACTGCTAAGGACATCAACCTTTGATTTATTTCCCCCTGAAAATTTACCACAGTTTTGTTTTTCTTGGGAGTTGTTTGCACATGCTTCTTGTTGCATGCACGCAGCCAAATACAGCAGGTTTTACTCTGGCGCCTCCAAGTGGCCACTCATTTTTAAGCTTAGCCTTCAAAAGTGAAATTGTCATAAAAGATAGGTTCACCTCAAGTCAGTCTTTAAACAATACTCACGTGCCCTCACTTGTCGTATTAAGGCAGGCTTGAGAAACTGTGAACTAATGTGATCTAAAAACAAGCTTCTTTGGAGAAATAATTAGATTGTGAGCTGACAACCTGTGCTTCCTCTTCCTCTAGGCTGCTCCAAGGTGACATGTATCAGTCTTACTCAAGAGGCCTCACTCCAGCTGTCCCCTCTACATGGCCAGCAGATCTCCATTCACTACCTGGACATGACCGATTGTTTTTCCCTCGAGGATGAGGGTTTGCGAACTATCGCCTCCCACTGCCCCCGCCTAACACACCTGTATTTGCGTCGCTGCACCAGACTGACGGATGAAGCCTTACGCCACCTGTCTCTCCACTGCCCTTCGATAAGGGAGCTAAGTCTTAGTGACTGCCGCTTGGTTGGGGATTTCGGCCTGCGTGAAGTCGCCCGCCTTGAGGGCTGCCTGCGCTACCTGAGTGTGGCCCACTGCACCCGCATAACTGATGTGGGCATGCGCTACGTGGCTCGCTACTGCCCAAGACTGCGCTACTTAAACGCCAGGGGTTGCGAGGGGCTGACAGATCACGGCCTGAGCCACTTGGCCAGGAGCTGCCCCAGACTCAAGTCTCTGGATGTGGGTAAGTGCCCGCTTGTGTCGGACAGCGGACTGGAGCAGCTGGCTATGTACTGCCAGGGCCTGAGGCGAGTGAGCCTCAGAGCCTGCGAGAGCGTAACAGGCAGAGGACTCAAAGCTCTGGCGGCCAACTGCTGCGAGCTGCAGCTTCTCAACGTGCAGGACTGCGAGGTTTCGCCAGAGGCTCTGCGATTTGTTAGACGCCACTGCCGGCGCTGTGTCATCGAGCACACAAACCCCGCTTTCTACTGAGACAGGAAGTTCTTGGACTGGTCCTCTGACAAATGGATGTTTTAATATTCCTGCTGCGGAGTTGGCAGAGTTCAGCGGCTGATGTGTCAGAACTGGTTGAAAACTGGTGTGCAATACGGGCCAGAATTTGTCTCTTTAAAACCGCTCGGTGGCTGTTACCGCTGTCCTTTGAAAATACTTCCATAGAATGTATTTAACATATTTATCTGTAAAAAGGTAGAGAAGTGCAGTACTTCAGCATATTACTTTTTTCAACACCACAATTTACCATGTAACAACATGCTTCAACACTGAGCACTGGGTACAGTTGTGTTACCATTTAAAAGCATTGCAATATATTTTATTTGAAAGGTCATCACCTTAAGGCCCTGAAACATAACCATTATCATACCTTACTACATCTATTTATAAACAGCAAGTATCTTCAGACGAAACCACTAAGAATGTAGCTACGAAGCAGCAACTAAAGCAGATCTGGTGATTAAAGATATCTTCAGTTTCACTTGCTTTATGTTTTGTGCATATGCACTTTAGGCAGTAGTGCTGACAATCACTTCAACTGAGCTCAAAGTGTCATCATTTGCTAAGAACTGATTTGCTGTAAATTAAAAGTTACTATTAGCCAGAGGACTTTTACCGCCAAATAGAAACAAACTGTTATGGGATCGTTGTTGAAAATAAATAAGAACACATTGCTGCTACAACTGTGCCAATAAACTTCTTCAAAATCTGCCGCCACAACTGTGAGTGTTTTACTCAAACCCTCATTACTGTCTTAAAGGATTTATGCCTGCACATGTTGGTGAGTCATTACAGTAACCGAGGATTATCTTGGAATGCAATATATGGATTTGTAAAATGTATTCCTCTTTAAAGAATGACGTGTGTGGGTTCTACAGGGCAGCAAAAGGTGTATCCTGCTTTCAGGCCATTGGCTGAATTAAACCTGCTTGTAATTTGATGCGCACCTGTCTGTCCAGCCCAAAGCTATCATTCAGATATATACTGTATACTTTGCACTTTGGTTATAAGATTGTCTGTAAGTCATTATTGCTGCAGTTATATTTCCTGTTTCTGTTTAAAAGTATTGCTATCTGGCAAATGTGAGTTGGGTTTGTTTTTACTAGAGATTATTTTTCAGTCTCAAAAGGAGGCATCTGTCAGCTATGGGAAACCTTCTCCCCCACCTGCTCCTGATTGTTGCGCTCCTGCGGTGTTCCTTGGCTCAAGCAGGCAAGTATCTAACATAATCACAACACAAAGCAAAACAAGAATATCTCCAAAATAATCTGAACTGCTAATGAATCAATTTAGATCTTGAAATCAGTTTTGTAGGAGGTAGATGTGCAGCTGCGAAAACAGTCTGTGCTTCTTTGTATAACAGAGCTCTGTAACTCAATGCACCTCTCACTCGAAGTTACAAACTCAAAAACTAAAACTCCAATTTTCATGGGATTTTCCCAAAACAACAGCCTTTGCCTTTGTTTCTGTCCTGCTGTTATTACAGAGATATCAGAAGTAAACCGCACACCTCTACTTGCGTCTTATTTTCGAGCCATGACATTTTATCCACAATTGTCTAAGGATTATGGGAAATTGTGTTCATTAAACGCTGCAAAAAACTGAAATATTGAATGAATAACACACCATACAGTTCAGAAAGGCTTCACTTCAGCTCCTTTATACTTGCAAAACTAATGACATTCCCATCAACCTCAGCTCTACTTTGTTTGTTTTCTACTTTGCATAGCTGTCGAAGTCTGGAAAACCTTCCCTGTTAAATAACCCATCAGTAGAATCACCTTTACCTTAATGCGTAGTGACCCACTTGTACTGTCTCTGGGGACCAACTACCAGTTAGCCTACTACACATGCATACATGTTTCAAAATGAATTAAAAGGAGCTTTAAAACAATTAATAGAAATGTTTTAAACTACTCCAATGAAGGTTAAAGTCAAAGGCAACTGGACTTGGTTGAAGATACTGGAAGACGTTTCATCCCTCATCCAAAGGACTTCTTCAGTTCTGACTGACTGGTAGGGAAACTCAGCTATTTAACCTCAGTGGGTTCTTTTTGCCAGGATCGTCGATACTGCTGGTTCGTTAGTGAAAAAAGGCCATAGAACGTCTACAACAGCTACAGAAAGACAACACCATCAACTGTGAACAATAATAATAATAATAATCCTTATTTGTAGAGCACTTTTCAAAAACAAGTTACAAAGTGCTTTAACAAGTGTAAAGAATAATACAAAAAAAAAGATAAGAGCATGAAAATTTAATATAAAATTAGTAAAATACAATAAAATAAAAGGGATAAAATAAAGTCAAATAAGATCGGGAAAAGCTCTCCTATAAAAGTATGTTTTAAGAAGGGACTTAAAAGAGTTCACTGACTCAGCCGACCTGATTTCCTCGGGCAGGCTGTTCCAGAGCCTCGGGGCCCTGACAGCAAACGCTCTGTCCCCTTTAGTTTTCAGTCGAGACTCTGGAACAGACAACAGACCTCTGTCCGAGGATCTCAAGGTACGTGCTGGTGCTTATGGGACTAAAAGTTCAGAAATATAACAAGGCGAGAGGCCATGAAGAGCTTTAAAAGTGATCAATAGAATTTTAAAGTCAATTCTAAAACATACTGGGAGCCAGTGTAATGAAG
>NC_060150.1:41063975-41065367 GCF_021292245.1 Micropterus dolomieu | reverse complement strand
CTGTCCCCTTTAGTTTTCAGTCGAGACTCTGGAACAGACAACAGACCTCTGTCCGAGGATCTCAAGGTACGTGCTGGTGCTTATGGGACTAAAAGTTCAGAAATATAACAAGGCGAGAGGCCATGAAGAGCTTTAAAAGTGATCAATAGAATTTTAAAGTCAATTCTAAAACATACTGGGAGCCAGTGTAATGAAGCTAAAATAGGAGTAATGTGGTCATATTTCTTTGTTCTGGTTAAAAGCCTGGCAGCTGAGTTCTGGACAGTCTGGAGTCGATCAATAGATTTTTGGGTTAAACAGGTGAAAAGGCTATTGCAATAATCCAGGCGTGATGAGATGAAGGCGTGTAAAATGGTCTCGGTGTCCTTAAAAGTTAACATTGATCTAATTTTATTAGATCTAATTTCTAAGTTGATAAAAACATGATTGAACAAGCTTTGTGGTGTGCTGCTCGAAATTTAAATTACTATCAAACCAAACACCAAGGTTCTTTGCCACAGGCTTAATGTGATTTACTAGGGAACCAGCAGATGGCAGTATTTGATTTGCCATCTGCTGAGACCCGTGAGAATATTACCGTTTGTATCCTGGAGAAGCCATTCCATGCATTTATGGACTATCCAAGATGCACAAAGAAGGAGAATCACTCAGGTCGATTATCAGCAGCATTAACTCGTCACCTACAACATTGCCAAACACATTTCTACCATCTTAGCTCCTTTGGTGGGAAACACGCCTCACCACGTCCAAAACTCTATTCACTTTGTAAACAAAGTTCGAGGACTAAAACTCGACCCAGACGAAACCATGGTAACCTATGACGTGACTTCTTTGTTCACCTGCATCCCCACCATAGAAGCAGTAGAAACCGTAAGGAAACGGCTAACACAAGACAACACCCTGGACAACAGAACTAGCCTCAGCCCTGACCACATCTGTTAATTACTCGACCTCTGTCTAAACACCACCTACTTCCAGTACAACAGAGGATTCTACAGACAGAAGCATGGCTGTGCCATGGGCTCACCGGTATCCCCGATTGTGGCAGACATCTACATGGAAGAAGTGGAGATCAAAGCCCTCAACTCCTTCAGACGAATAGCACCGAGCAACTGGTACAGATATGTGGACGACACCTGGGTCAAAATTAAAAGCCAGGAAGTGCAAGCCTTCACAGAACACATCAACTCTGTGGACAGTAACATCAAGTTCACACGAGAAGATGTTCACAACAACAGTTTGGCCTTCCTGGACTGCGCTGTACACATTGAAGAGGACAGGAGTCTGCAAATTGGCGTTTACAGAAAACCCACACACACAGACCAATACCTACTCTTCGATTCACACCACCCACTGGAGCACAAGCTAGGGGTCATGAGAACACTGCACCAC
>NC_060150.1:40961556-41063955 GCF_021292245.1 Micropterus dolomieu | reverse complement strand
TGACAGCTGTCTAAAAGACGACCATTGACACCTTGCACAAGGAGGGCAAGACACAAAAGGTCATTGCTAAAGAGGCTGGCTGTTCACAGAGCTCTGTGTCCAAGCACATTAATAGAGGGACGAAGGGAAGGAAAAGATGTGGTAGAAAAAAGTGTACAAGCAATAGGGATAACCACACCCTGGAGAGGATTGTGAAACAAAACCCATTCAAAAATGTGGGGGAGATTCACAAAGAGTGGACTGCAGCTGGAGTCAGTGCTTCAAGAACCACCACGCACAGACGTATGCAAGACATGGGTTTCAGCTGTCACATTCGTTGTGTCAAGCCACTCTTGATCAAGACACAGCGTCAGAAGCGTCTCACCTGGGCTAAAGACAAAAAGGACTGGATTGTACCTGAGTGGTCCAAAGTTATGTTCTCTGATGAAAGTAAATTTTGCATTTCCTTTGGAAATCAAGGTCCCAGAGTCTGGTGGAAGAGAGGAGAGGCACAGAATCCACGTTGCTTGAAGTCCAGTGTAAAGTTTCCACAGTCAGTGTTTTTTGCCATGTCATCTGCTGGTGTTGGTCCACTGTGTTTTCTGAGGTCCAAGGTCAACGCAGCCGTCTACCAGGAAGTTTTAGAGCACTTCATGCTTCCTGCTGCTGACCAACTTTATGGAGATGCAGATTTCATTTTCCAACAGGACTTGGCACCTGTACACAGTGCCAAAGCTACCAGTACCTGGTTTAAGAACCATGGTATCCCTGTTCTTATTTGGCCAGCAAACTCGCCTGACCTTAACCCTATAGTAAATCTATGGGGTATTATGAAGAGGAAGATGCGATACGCCAGACCCAACAATGCAGAAGAGCTGAAGGCCACTATCAGAGCAACCTGGGCTCTCATAACACCTGAGCAGTGCCACAGACTGATCAACTCCATGCCACGCCGCATTGCTGCAGTAATTCAGGCAAAAGGAGCCCCAACTAAGTATTGAGTGCTGTACATGCTCATACTTTTCATGTTCATACTTTTCAGTTGGCCAATATTTCTAAAAATACTTTTTTTGTATTGGTCTTAAGTAATATTCTAATTTTCGGGAAATACTGAATTCATTAGTTGTCAGTTTTAATCATGACAATTAAATAAACACTTCATAAAATATATCAGTCTGTGTGTAATGAATGAATATAATATCCAAGTTTCACTTTTTGAATGGAATTAGTGTAAATAAATCAACTTTTTGTTGACAGTGTATCTAGTCTACTGAAATGAATAGAAAATTGTGGAATGGGGCACAACTGGCTAGATCGTGTATGGTCAATGTGTTATATTGTGGCCAAATTGTTATACAGATAGTTTCAATTCATGAATATCTGCAATTTTCTATAGAGGTCCCAGTAATATTTGTTTTTAAAGTGTACTGAAGTAGATTATCACATGGCAAGGTTAAGCTATATTTGAGTAAAAAAAATGTCAAATGTAGTTGCAAAACAATACTTTCCACTCATATCTTAAGAAACTATTCTAATATTCTGTTGACTCCCCTGCTCTTCCATTCGTTTCTATCTCTGGCGGCCAGAGGGTGTGGATGACAAGGGGAAAACAATGGAGTGGAACTAAGATGTGTGTGGGGAAATTACATAAAACTAAACACTACTAAAGTTTGCTAATGTTGTCTTTTTAGAAGTTGGACGGCAGATTTAGTCAGATTTAGGCGGAGCCAGGCTGGCTCTTTCTAGTCTTTGTGCTAAGCTTAGCTAACTGGGTCCTGACTATAGCTTCATATTTGCCATGCAGATATGAGAGTGATATCAATCTTTTCATCTGACTCTCTACAAAAAAGCAAATAAGTTAACTGCCCAAAATGTCAGACTATTCCTTTAACACCTCAGCCTATGACTTTAATCTTGTTAAATGAAAACATGTAGGCCTACAGCTAATGCAAATAAACACACTCAGAGACTCATACAAACACTTTCACACACACACACACACACACACACACAGAAAGATCCTGATGAACACATTATCCTCTCACAGGAGGACTCAGTTAGACCACTTGCTTCTTGTTGAGACTGTAAAAGGCTACTTGGCGGTCTTACCATATCGCTGGTGCCTTCATCTTCATAGTCGTCTTCGCCGCCGTCCGTCATCTCCCCCGCCTCCACCTCGGTTGTCCCTTCTGCTTCCTCTCCACCAGAGTGGCCTGCTGCATCACCATGGAGACACTCACACACCTCCTCTTGTTTCCTCTGAATCTCTAGCAAAAACAGAACGAGAGAAACAGAGGAAGCCTGGCGGTTAACATCATAATAGATCTATTGAATTGATATTTTATTTCTACTAATAGAAGAATTTAGCTTTCAGACAAGCCGCTTTATAAATCCTTAATATGTTCACTTTGCCCTGCGTGTGTCTTTCATTTCCATATAGTGAGGACTCTGTCTCTTCCCCATGTAATGTTTATATGCATGCAGACAGGTCCTCCCCTCCCCTCCGTCAAATCTTACCAGCATCAGAGCGATGTTGCCTCTCAATCTTCTCCAGCCTTCCCAGCAGTGAGTCGATCTTGGTCTTAATCTGTGACAGCTCCTTTTTGATTGTTACGAGCTGGTCTGTCTTCACTGGGAGCATACGTTAATAAAGTTAAAAAGCATAATTCATGTGATGTTTGACAAGGAGACAGACAGCAACTGCACCGCTCCGATGTATCTCAGCAGCCGAGTTCATTGGCAGAAATGTGGCTGAGGCTTAATTAGTGAAAGAGCATGGTTATGGAAGCCAAAGTTTAAGACATTTCAATGTAGTAATTCATGGGGAGAATACTGATTAAAATCTGTGAGAGTATGAGCAATGCAAAGGCAAGTATTGAGCAGTTTTCTTTCGCAGTTTGGGCCATCATTTATATCACTAATAATAAAACTGTATTCACCAACCAATTCACTTTCTGACTGAGAGTTAAATGCTAAAGGTAGGTGACCTTGCTTTCAGTATTTGTGCTAAGCTAACCAGCTACTGGCTGTAGCCATTTATGTAACAGACAAATATGAGAATGACAACCAAGCCAATAAGCACTTTTCCCTTAAACCTGCATGGATTGATTTTTTGGGCCACAGCAACAACGACGCTGTAAACACATTGACCAAGTTGACACAGCAAATGTGTTTGCAAACAACTGTCTATTTAAAAATCCAGCAGCAGTAGCAATAATTTGGAGTCATGTTTCTGGCAACCTGATGAATGTAAGTCTAATTCTCACTCTCCCTTTAGCTTTGTTCTTGGTCTCTACCAACCCATGAGGGAAATATCCCTCTTTAGCAGCTAAAAGCTCCACTATGCTCACCAGTTACTTGGTAACCCACTGATGTGGGCTGTGACTGAAAATTATGCCATGAGAGTGAAAAAACAAAGTTGCAGGCCATGAAAGCAAAACAATGAGCTGACAGACTGTAAAACTTTCCATAGTGCTGAGGAAAATAGCAGAGTCGGGTGATTATACTACATGGGTTCATTACTACGAGTGATACCTTTTACATTACACATATTCAGTTGTACCTTTGTTAATATAAAAATATTTACTAGTACAGCTTTCATTGCTGAGATCTGAAAAAGTTAAAAATAAGTACCTGCAAATAAGGTGATTTAAATATAATTTACAACCTTTCTAAAGCTGAAAGAATTAGTCGATTAATTGATAAACAGAAAATTAATCAGTAATAATTTTGATAACTATTGAATCAACCAAGTTATTAATAAATAAATAAAAACAATGAAAGCTGTTCAAGCTACTTAAATGTGTAGATTTGCTGCTTCACTTTGACTTATATGATTGTAAACTACATTTTTCAGGGGTTGCACTGTTAGTTGGATACAACAACACATTTGAGGATGTGAACTCAGGGAAAGTATGATAGGTATTTTTCACTATTTTCAGACATCTTACAGACCAAACAATCAAGCACTTGGTGGCAAAAATAATCTATAATAACTACACAAATAAGACCCAAGTGGTAATAAACTGAAATTTTCATTTAAACAGAGCAGGACAAAGTGACTTATAAGAACAAAAAGGGACATACATTTAGGGGTTGTGATGGAAGAGCTGACATTGAGCGCTCGGGAGGAGGTAGAGGAGGAGGAGGAAGAGGAAGAACAGGTCCTGACTGGAAAGGAGGTTTTGGCTCTGCGTGTGGACGGAACAACTAGCCGCGAACGTTTGATGGGGATCACAGCCCGGGTTGGCGGCACAACACGACCGTGGTACTCAAAGAGTCTGAAGAGACATGAAAAATAAAGTTGCAGCACCTTGGCAACAATAGAAAGGTTACAAATGCATTACAGAGCAGAAAAAAAACACATTTTTAAAAAGGAGGGAGAGGTATTTCTGGATCTATTATGGGCATTGAACAGCAAAGTGTGTCAGCAAGTTGTTGTTTCCCCCCCCCCCAGGAGTCACTTGTGATCCCTAGATGTTGTTACTTGAGCAACAAGAGGTACTTTCAAAGCACCTAATAGACAAACTGCAAAAGATGTTTGAACGATAGTGGTATATATTGAACAATGTCACAGCCATTCAATCAAATCCTGTTCCCCATTGCCTACGACACATCAAATTGCCAAAATAGCAATAATGACTCAAAACTGAAGGATTCAACTCTCAGGGATATTGCAAAGGAGAGCAAGTAAACAAACCAATGAAAATGTCAGAAGGAAGATACATTTTCTGCCTTGCCAGCGCAAACGACCAGCCGGGGGACTATCTGACATTCAGTACTCGCCTGTGCGGATAAAAGCATCATTAGTAAGCCCAACGGAGAGGAATAAAAACCTCCCCAATATGACATTCATTATGCCTATGATAATGTAGTTACTTTGCCTCAGATGGAAATGGGGCTATTCTACTCAAAACTCATCTTTATGGAAGTATCTGACTCGAAAATGGGCATAAAGGACGGTGTACACTGAAGGGCAAAATATCAGGGGATAAACGATACGGAAAATTAAAAAGGACAAAGCAAGCCAGACTGTGCTGATATTTACTACTACAAATCTTTTTTACATACCTGCTGTAAAAATCATCTCTGTAGTAGTCATAGTCAAACTCGTAGCCACTGTGAAGATAAAAGAGACCCCTTTTTATTTTTCTGTTACAGTGTAAAATGCATTTTTTTTCCAGTCAAGATTGAAATTAAATTATCACAGGTACACACACACACGCACCTAAAATGAATAATCTGTTATGTGTTTTCTTTGTGCCAAGCTAACTGGCTACTGGGTGTAGCAGCCTTATATTGAACATACAGACATGAGAGTGGTATCTTCTCATCTAACTCTGACAAAACGCGAATAAATGTATTTCCCAAAATGTTTAATTATTGAATCAAAGGCTACAGCTAGAAGCCAGTTAGCTAGCTTAGTGTATAGATTAACAGGGAGAATCAGCGAACCTAAGGTGACCAGATTTCTGAAAAGAAAACCGGGGATATGTTTGGTTTGGTGGTCAGTATGTCATTAAAAAATCTAAGGTTATTATCTATGAAATGAAAAAGGGGGATAATTTTGGTTTTATAATCCGTCAAATATAAGTCTTTTTGAGGCAGAAACTACCTTTCAGTCAATAGGTAGAGGCTGCAATCACTTTCTGGCAAGCGGAATACTGCATTTTATGTGTTGTTTTGCCCATAAAGGTATTTTAAGAGGCAAAAAGTACTAGGTGAGTTATAATCTGTGAAATATAACTTCTGACTGAAATCAAGTCATTTTGAGGCAGAATCTAGGCCTACTGCAGAGTAGAAGCTGCAATAACTTTCTAGTAAGTGGAATACTGCATTACATGGGTTGTATTTGCCAGGTATTTCAACAGGTAAAAAGGACTGGATTGGTTGGTACACAGCGTGTTAAATAATGTAGAGTCATAAGGATAATTGCAAAAGAGGTCATGTTTTTATTTTATATATAACTCAGCAGCAAGTCATGTTAATTATAGGCTACATTCCTTTTTCTATATATAAGCAAGGATATTAGACACAGGCCTACCAAACACATAATCTATTGGCAACAACAGGCTTCTATTATTACCTATAATTATGTAAATTTCAGGCCTGGTTACCCACTTATTTGGCCACAATTGTGATTATTCTGGTGAAAGAAACGTTAAAGAAGCCTATCACTTTGCTGTCACCACGGACATGAAGTGATTTTTATTTTCAAGTTATGTCTGTTTGATCTAGATAAAAGCATCTGCAGACGTAAAGAGACTGGGCGAAAGAAATTTAACATGCTGCACGTGCTCCCGTGGAAGGCAATCAGTTTTCGGCGGACGATAACTTTTCAGTACACCTGTATGCTCTGCTGTCCAGTCTTTCTGGCCAAGTAAAATCTGATTTCAAGTCTGTTAACACCTTATACAGTCTATGTTTAACACAAAGTTAAAAATGGGGACAGTCTGGTGCTGTCCCCAGAAAATGGGTATGTCTGGTCACCCTAAGCTAACCTGGCTCTGTAACTTCAGAGGTCATTGTCCATTGCACTTAACTGCCCATAAAAACAAAAACTCATAATTTTTACACTTTTTGATTTTGTACAGATTAAACTAACAAGATATATTGTGACATGTTTGTTGGTGCGCTTTAACAGTGCTGGTAGGCTAGCTAGGTTTCATCCTGTTTCCAGTCTTTATGCTAAGCTAACCATCTCCAGCTTCATATTTAGCGTACAAACACAGGTTACGACCATCTCATCTAACTTGCAGCAAGAAAGTGAATAAGCAAATTTCCCAAGTTTTGTTTTTCTTAGGCTGTTAGGATGTTAGCCATATAGTGCATTTGTTTTTCTTTGCTTCCAACAGGACTTTTAAAATGTCAAGAATATGTAATAGCAACAATCAGAAAAGGGGCACTGATGGCACACGTAGGGAAATGACTATTCTCCAGAAGTACCCAGCCTGCCAATGAGGATCGTGAGCACATATTTTACAGACAGCAGAATGTAAGTGCGGCAAGAAAAGTAGGTCAGCCAAGCAATATGCGAATGATAACAGTAAAATAAAACACATTTCTAACAGACCTGTAGAGGGATGAGAGAGGCCTCTTGGAACCCATCTTAGGCCTGTATGGTTTTGGCTCTCCTGCCATGTTGATATCTGGAAACAAAAGGAAAATCACTGTCATGATGTGATACAGTAGAGGCTACAATGAAATTCTGTGTAAAATATAGGGGTAAAAATCTGTGTTTTTAAAACAAAACATATTCTCCTGCACTGTTTTTTCTTTTGGGAAAATATTACTGGATATTTATATGTGCTTTAATGAGGCTTTAATAGGTTCCAAGCTGTTTAACTGTCACTAAATTTAGTGGGAACTTGTGATGGGCTTTTTTTTTTACTATTTTCTTACATGTTACAGAGTAATTAATCCGTTTTTACTTTAATGAAAGATTAATCAAAAATTAAATGTGTTAATTGCAGCTGTACATTTTTGTATTGTATGTATAGTTTGTACTCCCTGTAATCACAGTCTCAGGTCAATACAATCTGAACTTGAATTTCTAAAATCTTTGTTCATAGCTTGAGCACCACACATTTTTCACATACTACATTAAACCCAAAGTCAAACCCCAAACTCACCATCACTGAGTTACATGTTTTTTAGACTAACATGAAGCATGCAGAGCAACCTTCAATATCCTAATTAGAGGATTTTCTTTTGAGAAAAAAAAGTGCAAGGTGTGATTAGAGGAAGAGCGTCACTGACAAATGCTGGAGGGCTGATTCCCCTAAATCACTTCTCTGACACGGACACATCAGACATACTTCTTTCTGTCTGTCTTCTAAATTTCACCCCTTGGGTAACCTGGCAGATTTTTCATCTTAGAGAAATGTATTTCATGTGGCAAACCTTTCTGAAGACTGAATCTTTGCAGGGAAACCCCGCAGATTCAGAGTCACTGTTTTAAGAAAGTGCCCTATAGACAAAAAGAGGCATACTTTTTATTTTATGTTATGTTTTAACTACTGATTTTCTACTACTGTAACATAACGCACATAGCATAATATACATTAAACCCACAATATATTTCTCTAACTGCATCAACAACACCCTTATACAGTACAAAAAACACAACATGACCTACATTAAATCATGGCACCAAACAACCCTCATAAAAACAGGGTTAGCAATGGTGATTTCAGCACTGAGCAAAATGTTCAACCTTAAACTTTTTGATGTTTTAGAAATGATATACAGCAGCCATTCACAGTGATATCAAAGCCCTTTATACTCCTATAAAGGACATGGCTACATTGGCCTTCATCATTATGCAAAGACACAAAGTCAGTCTATGAAACACAAAAGCATAATAGAAGTAAACATATTCAGACTGTAGAGTCTCTACACTCTGTTCTGACCTTACTTAATACTGGGCCTGACTGTTTTTATGCAACACAGAAAAACATTATGTATTTTGTTAAAAGAGCTGTAATGAAGTTCAATGTAATCACTGAAGATGAATAAATGTAATAATACTGTAACAGAGGTTTTCAAAATGTAGAAGAGCTGAAGGGAAGGCATAGAGGAAGAGAGTCCAAGATACCACCTGAGGTAAAAGGGACGAGTATATAGCAGTGCAGTCCTTAAAGGGTAACTTCGGTATTTCTCAACCTTTTCCAATGTTTTTGTGTCTGTGTGACTAATTGGGACAACATTTTTTTTAAATTGGTCTAGCACTGAGCAAGTGCGCTTCAGTAGCAGCAAATCAGGTCTGCAATGTAATCCTCGTAAGCGGTGCAATTGCGCCCCGTCAAAGCATATCCACTAAAGTGCTTGTTTTTGCCACTGACAGGATCAGATTGTTATTACAAGTGTCAGACAACATTATGGAAAGGACCCATACAGAGATAGACCTTTTTTAATGAGTAATATCCTTTTTGTTTAACCAGAAACAGTCACTATATTGCTCTCGTCAAAGCCAGAGTCCATTGCTGAAAACCTCTAGTTAGTAGCATATAAAATAATTCTGAATACATGTCTATGAAAAGTTATTTTACAAATGGAACTATTGAATTTTTTTCCCCCGTAGCTAGATAATAAAACAAATTGTGGGGTGAAGCATGCTTAAAAATGGTCATACATTATGTTAAAAATGTCCTTAATTGACCTGTTTTCCATCTTTATGTCAAAAACATAATAATCTTGCTTGATATTTGAGTTAATCAATGTAAAAATCTATTATAATTTGTTAGTGTAAGTAAGCACTTTTATCTACTATTAAGTAGACAAATCTATACATTCATCAAATTGTAAATTTAGATGAAACAGCAAGTAGAAGAATTATTCACAAATGGCCAAGGCTGAAATAAATACCAGATTCAGAAATGAATATAAAATAATTAATTATCAAGTTGTAAAGGAAAAATCTAAAAATGTTCTGGTTATGGCTTCTCAAATGTGAGAGGTTGCTTTGTTTAAAATTGTTTTTGACTCAGACAAAGCATTACTTTAGGTTATGGTAACTTGAGGTATTAATTGATTAATCAACTAATCAAAACTTAAGTCTAGAGATTCTTTTTTATTGAAAGTATTTGTTAGTAGAGCCCTAAAGCTGGCAGAGGTCTGCGCTGTCTGAGCACATATAGGGTTCTGCGTGACGAGACTAACTAGGTGAACTAAGGTAGAAATCATCGATCCATTTAGTGATTTGACTTCAGTCCACTGACGCCCTCAAAGAGACATAGATAAAGACAAGCAGAGAGGCTGATTTTAGGGCCTTGGGACAAATGAGACATTGATTATGCAAGAAAAGGAATAGTCAATGTAAGGATAGTATTCTTAACATTTTGTTCACTTAGTAAAAATTAAATCCCCCTCAAATGCATTAGCAAACTAGTGAGACTCATCTGTACACACCGCATGTGACTCTTGTCATGATTGACAGACCCTTCTACCTGCCAAGAGCCCTACTGCACTAAACCAGGCTGGTATCACTGCATTTACTCTGTCGGCTTGTCGCTGCTTCTTCTCAAACTCAGCTCAATCAGCCTTGAGTGTTGCTCAAGGTCATACACAAAAACACCAACAAATACACACACACACACACAGACAAAGCAGGAGATATCCCTGTCTGACGGATGAGTCACCCTTGACAGCTTCAACAAGTTGCACAGATAAAACATCAGTGCCTTGGGGATCATGCAGCAACAAATGTCATGGCAGGAGCTGAAGTCAAATCATTTCGCCAAAAGCATTGCAGTCTTAATCTTTTTTTTGATGATCATGAAATCCAAAGCTGCAATGTTAGTGCGCTGAGCTTATGAATTAAAGAATGGAAGATATCTCAGACAACAGCATACAAGATCTATGTTTTCCTCTGTCACACCTTTTCTCTCTGGCTCACAACAGCTGTACCTGGGTCTGGATCTTCCAACACATTGTCTACAGATTAACCATGGTGCTATATATGGAGCCCAGACTTTACCTCCCTCTCTGTTTTCTCTTTATTCCCTCCTTGCTCTCCCTAATGGACATTTGGGATGTATGTGTAGCCCAGGGACAGCGGTACCATTATCATTAGGCTCCAGGAAGACGTGAGGGATGGTTCACATTGTAAAGTGCGCTCTCCTCCAGTCTCCTGCTAGGGTCATTAAAGATAGAGCAGAGCGCTAAAAAGCACTCTCAAATGAACGCTGCCACCTCACAACACCCCCAACCCTCCATACCCCCAACAGACACACTGAGCCTCTGATTAATTACAGTCATTATGCTAATCATATACAAAAAATGGAACGAATGTGTGTGCGTCCATAAAAACGTAGAGGCTGCAGATAGCAGAGATAGAGACTGTGTTGCTAAGCAATAGCCAGATAGGACTTAATTGATACTGTAAACTGTATGCAGCATCACACTAATGGGGTATATAAAAAGTTACTTTATGTTGAAGCCATTATAAGTAAGTTGGCCGCAGCAGAGACAAATTCATTGACTACAAATAAAGTCAGACACAGATAATGTGAAACTGCTGCTCATCCTCCAGACCTGTGAGAGGCTATTCTTCTTGATCCACACTGGTAAAACGTTAAATGTACTGCTGTCAGACAGTGTTGTAAAGAGGGTGGGTGATGAGACCAACATCTTCTGTAATTTTATATCACACTGCCGATTTGCTTCAGAAAACGATGGGCAAGTGTACTTAGAAGAATTTATGCTGTTTTGAAGGCAAAGGGTGGTCACGCCAAATATTGATAAATGTAATCTATTAACATGTCCATGTCCCTGGTTGATCTTACTTTATAACATTATATATGTATATATTTAAAAACTAAAACTGGAGTAAAGAGGCATCAATAAAATTTGAGAATAAATACATTTTGAGATTTAGAGATTTCGCTTGCGTGTTACAAACTGGTATCAGGAAAAATTGTTTTTATTAACATTGTGACATTGATGTCAGCCATATCACCCAGCCATAAGCAGGTCTTAACGTGGACCTCTAACAACATTTAGATGCACAGTTTTTAAATCACACACCCTGGAGGCCAAACGGGTGTTTTCACACTGTCTCCACTCACAGTGTATGTGTACAAGATGAAAGGATCAATCTCAGGCTTTACTAGACTTCATTTTAATTGAGCATCTCCTAAGGCAAGGATGTGGCTGAGCTCAGTAACAGTTTTATCCTGGATCCTTCAAGAATACAATCATCGCGACCTCAGGGCCCTCTGACACAGTTGGAGTTCATTCATATTAATGAAGCTAAATTACCTGCGAGTGTGTTGCTGAGTTAGTACACGTGTGTCTATTTTAGTTAGATATAGACCCCTCATCTTAGCGTGCCCTTGAGCTTGTTGTCCCTAGAGGTGTGGACGAGTCATAGCAGGACTGGGAGCAGAGACACACACACACACACACACACAAATCTGAACTAGTCCACTGGGATGAGCATCGTTTAAAAAGGAAAAAGGAGCTTTAATAACTATAAGCCTTTGTGCTGCTTCCATTTAGCCAAGCACAAGCCAAATGACCGTGTAGTAGCAATTTTCCTCTTGACTGGGGTTATTCTCATAGGTAACAATTCATTTGAAGACACTTTACAAAGCAACCTAGCCTTTAAACTCTGTCTTTTTTGATTTATGGCTCTTAGGAAATGTGTAAATGTGTAATAATTTCAATTATTAAACTAAGAATTAAACTAGTGCTCTATGTCCAATTACGACAGAAGAGGTAAGGGACATGATAATATATATAATTAGAAAAGAAATGAGAGAATACATTTCCTCCCTGAACTAATGCCTAAACATAATCTTTGGCAGGCAAAGGATCAATCCTGGCACTGAACAAACTCCATCTCTGCTGTAACATGCATCCTGAGAGCTGGTGAGCAGTGTTTGATTAAGAGATCACACAGGCACCTGTGTGAATACAAATGTGCGACTAAGAGACATCCTGCGTGACAGCTGTCGCAGATTCAATCTATGTGGCGTTCTCGCACCATGTAAGTGTGACAGGGAGGACTTGAATAATCTCCGATCTCGGCTCAAGGGCAAAGCCAGCTTCGGCTTTTTATTACACCTAACTGTTTCCTCTAGCAGGGCAGAGTGAGTGACAGGGTGAGGAAGCAGACACTGTGAATGTGTGTGGGGATATGCATATACACTGTGTATGTGTGTGTGTGTGTGTGTGTGTGTGTGTGTGTGTGTTGGGGGGGGGGGGGGCAAGGACCTTTTGTTCACATGCTCTTCTGGTCACATTGTAATTATAAATAGTCATGATGTCTTTGTAAATATATGATATTTTGTATAATTATGGATAGTATAACATTTTCATGTTTAAGTTTCACAAAGATTGACTGACTATGGCATAGATATAACTAATAGTCAGACTCAATATAAATGTCAAAATTCATCTGTTGCACAAAGTTCTCTAGTGCTATTGTGATTAAATGTTGATCTTTCACTCTTGATACTCTGGCATGACAATTTGACAGCTAGGCCTTTTTCCTTGTTACTGAACCAATTCACTCTTTGGTCTAGGCTAACTCTTGTGTAACGTTGTTGTTTCTCATCTTTTTCTGATTTGTAATCACTATCATTGAATTCCACTGTTTTATAATTGCTTCCCATATGCTTCTCAAATGCCACCTTCTGTCTTCAACGTTTATTGGATTGAACAGTCAGAACTACATCAAAGATATGCTGAATTTGAGATTTAACTAGTCATAATCTAATTGGAGATTAGAGCTGAAAGAAGTTGTTAATTGTTGATAGAAAATATACAGTCAACTACTTTGATGATCATCATGTGTTTTCTGCGTTTGCCTTGTCTTCCATTCTAAATCAACTGAATATCTGTTGGCCAGTTGAAAAGAAAGCCATTTGAAAACATCACCTTTAGGATACTGACATTCTGACATCATTAAACCAAACATGAATTGATTAAATGAGAACATAATTGGCTGATTAATCAACAGTGAAAATAATTGTTAGCTGCAGTCCTAATGGAGATATCACATTCACATGTCAGATAATCAAAACTCAATTGAATATCTTTAATTCGATTCTCCATACGACTCAATGACTTATTCTTCCTAGTAAGAATGCAATAAGAAAAATATCTTTAAGTCTATTCAAATTACTATGCTACCAACGCTCTCTGAGCTACATACACTGATCTAGGGTATATTAGATCCTGACGGATTTCAATCAGGATGGGAACCTCAAGGCTTTAACAGTTTTTGCTATGGTTGGAAGGGGACACATGGATTAATTGCTTATCGGCCTGTCCTTCCTTAATGAATTCCTTGTAGTTTGCTCTTTCGCCCTCTTAAGCAAAATGGTTATTTGGCGGCACATACATTTGGCAGCCTGTCCCAAAGGCTCCCAAGCATCTAATAAAAATGTTTTCATTAGACCTGCTGAGCTCTGGTCCATTAAGGAGAATGGAATGTGGTATTGCAAAATTTTTGGGGTGACTGCTCAATATTTCGCATTAGGAATACAATTTATTAGTAGGTGAAAGTTCTTATATCCAAAGACACAGACCAGAAGTACAGAAGGTAATCTTTTCACACAGCTGTGGTAGATCACAACATTAGTATGTTGATGATGATTTTTGCATTAAATCATAATGAGCACACTGCCATAGCCTGGGGTAAAGATAATTTATTCTTTCATCTCTCCTGAGCTGTTAATGCACTTTTCCTCCTTTTCCGTTTTTTATTATGATGTAACTATGTGGCTCTTAAGTGCAACACTTTCAAACATTTAAACCCCTCAAGCCGGTCCACCACTTCAACCAGAACCAGATTCAAACAGCGAGAGAATAAACCAGCAGCTGCCACCTGCTTGAATCTACTTGTACATCTGCTCTGAAACTTGGCCTTCTCATTCATGAGTCGTTGAAACATTGAGCAGCATAAATGGTGTACAGTTACAACTAGAGCCCGACCGATATGGGATTTTTAAGTCCGATACCGATTTCGATATTTGAGATTTTTAAAATCAGATAGCCGATATTGTTTTTTCCCCCTTGTTTTAAGCATGACATAAACAAAGATTATCCCTAAAATGTTATGTAGGCCATACCAAGATACCACAACATAATGCAGTATAAAAATAAACTTTTTTTGTTATAAATAGTACTTTGAACAAAAGTACAACAAACAACAGGTTTATTCAAAAGTCGGCTCTGGATTAATCATTTCTGACCAGCCGACTGTAACTAGAGACAAGCAGCTCGCAGATATATTTATTTAGAATACGTCAAACACTATAGTTTAATCGCTCATTAGGGTTAGCGCTCCTCCACTGATGGCTTTGTGGCTAACTTAGCAACGGGCAGCGTTAGCTGCTGTACGTTACCTTAAATAGAAAACGGGAGGGTTAGCAAGTCTGGTATGAATGTTTTGAGGAGAGTAGAACTGATAAGGGGATGTGTTTATAATTATTTAAGTCCTGTAATTGACGTGACAAGTGAACAGCTCACCATCACCAATGAACCTGAGCGCTACCAGGAACTAGGGAGCTCCTCACCATGGCTCCAGCAGAGCCGCACTGAGTTCCAGTAGACTGAGGTCAGCTGATGTTTTGTTCAGCGGTTCTGGTGGTGGTGCTGCAGGGTTGTAAACAGAGGAGCCGCAGCGCGCCCTCTGGTGGGCAAACTATGCAACATGCATGACCTGAGGGAAGGATCTGAATGGCTGTCTTTATTAATTGTCATGACGGCTGTTATAAACGACGATATCTGCTAGTATCTTATATTGGCCGATAATATCTGCAAAACGATGAATCGGTCGGGGTCTAGTTACAACCGGAACATCACACATCTGTCCTGCAATATGCATCACTGACAGGCTATTTTATGTAGAGCTTATAAGGTCATTAATCGTTTAATTTTGACATTTGATTAATCATTTAAGTCAGCAGTTCCCAACCTGTGGGTCGAGACCCCCACAAAGGGTTATTATTTTATTCAGATGTACCTTTTATCTTTTGTGAAGATATGGTGCTTTTCTTTGTCTTCTGTGGTGGTCAATTGGACTATGGAAAGTCGGTAGGACAAAACAACCAGTCACCTTGAGTACTGGGAAATCACAATGGTAATTTCCCCTTTTCTCACATTCTATTTCCCAGATGATAAATCAATTAATTGTGAAAATAAGGAAACAGGTGTAAGCACTGGTGTATACAGTACATTTAATGATGGCTGTATTCCGTTTAGCTGCTTCAGTTTCAGGGCCCAGGTGTTGTGCATGCTGGCTTACTGTCACACTGTCATGTCTTACTGGTACACTTTGAACTGAACAGAGCCGTCGTTAATGAACAGAGCTTCGTTAATGTTATCAGTAACACCAGTGTCCTATTTTCTACTGTGAAAAGTCAAAATATCTGTTGTGAAAAAGGCCTACTGATAATTAAAATAATTGTTAGTTGCAGGCTGAACTTTATGAATTTCAATAAATAATAGAAGGTTTGAAATGCAAAACACACTGGCTGTATAAATAATTGAGAATGATCACAAATCAGTACATATATATATGTTAATATATGAGCTTCATTAATATTATAAGTTATTCATTTACCCACAGATCTGCTAAGCAAGCATGAATATTTTCTCAGCACATAGCCTCTTTGATACACAGGTGCACACCACACCTGAACAGCTCCACTAAAAGCAATCAGGAGCGAAGGACATTGCTCACAGGGCACTTTTGCAGTCTTTTCTGATCATCATCAGACCACCGCTATAGTTTTTTTAAGACTGCAGTCACCAAGTAGATTAAAATAAATGTTATGCCCTTTAGGCAGCAATCTCCCGCCTGTGATCAAGTCACTAAGAAAAATGAGTCTTTCACACAAAAAAACAGATGAAAAGGGATTTATGTTTTCTGATTTGGTCAATTATTATCAAATTAGCCTTGGTGTATAATAGTATGATTTGCATCAGTACCCATTTAATTTTCATGCACGATAAAAGTGCATTTTAAGATACCATAAGGATTACTTTTGTTCCCTAGAATTTTCAAATGTGCATGCAAATGCACATTTGAATCACATGCTGAGCAATAGAAAAAGAAGCACGGTGCACTGGATACAGATTTCAATCTACTGGCAGACAACAGGAAAAAAACACTGCAAAGTAGCCTGCACACATGTATTTTAACAATAATTATCAACAAGTTTCTCAAAAAATAATGCCCCAAAAAGAAGACAATTTGTTGAAGATCTATTTCAATACAAAGCAAGTGAAACTGACCACAAGAAACAACTGAATTAATTAAGTTTATGTCAAAACTGGCAGCATTAACTTCAGCTACATAAACTCCTTTGTTATTGAGCTGTCAGTGACTGACAGCTCATACTCACATCTCTGGTTGCGACGCCTGCCTTTGTACATGGTCATGACGAGCGGGAAAACACGGGTGATAACTCTACAGTGGCCGAGCCGACCTTGCTTCCTTTTCTCTCCTCCAAAAACAGACAGACTGCAGGTGCACTTCCAGCTCCAGACTCACAGCTGAGCCGCCTCAGACCATACCATTTGTCAAACTATTCCAGGGGGAACTCCCGCCTCAAATACTCCACTCTGCTCCAAAAGCAAGAACACAAGCTGAACTACATATCCCCCTTTTTGCTTCAATGTTTCCACAGATTAGATAAGGTGGTAAAAAATTACAAGAACTTTAATTAAATTCTTTATGGAGGATAGTTTTACACTATTTGACTTCCAAAAAGTCCCAATCTCTCCCCTTACATTTGTGTTGCCAGAGAAGTGATTGCAAAATGTAGCAATTTAAAGTAAAGCAGAGAAAGCAAAAGAAAATAATCATCAAAATGCTCTACAATAGTTTGTTTATACAATATTTTGTACATATAACAAGTAGTATCCAAGGATGTAGCCAGCATTTTAGCCCATAAATCCAACCACCACTATCCTTTGATTCGGCACCAAAGAAAAGCTCTTGGAAATGTTTTCAGTTACTGGATTTTTTGCATATTTAATACAAAATACAGAATATTTAAATTATTTAAATTATTCAAATGATTATTGAATGATTCAAATTCAAACATAAAGAGTCCTAACATACTGGAAATCAGCCTGTAAAATACCCACCATGTGCAGGGCTGTTTTCATTAATCTATTTTCTCATTTCATTCTTTGGTCTATAAAATGTCAGCAAATAATGTAAAATCACAAGTTACTGTAGCAGAGCCCATGGAAACGCCTTCAAATGTATTTTTTTTTATCTGACCAGGAATCCAAAACCCAAAGTTATGAATTTAACATCATATAAGATTTGGAAATAAACAATTGATAAATTTGTGTCAGTTGACTCATCAATGAATTGAGTAATGGTTTCAGCTTTAATCATGTATGTTTTTAAAATGTAAACTCCTCTTTGCTAAAGACATGACCTCAGTGTCTTGCCCTGGATGTATCTGTTGGTTGTGTAATGTTTGAAAATGCCTGAAAGTTTTATTGTTACACTTTCACACACAGAATTTTGCACCTACATATATGTCAGATCCATGCATAATCATGTGCACACAGTGTATTTTGTCTCTTACCAGCGTGTTTTTATTCTGAGTCCGTTTCATCCATATGTTTATTCAGTTGTTTAACAAGGAACTGGGGTCTACACATTAGCTCAGGTGTATACATTTACATCTATTGCATTTGTTCCTACATACAATGTTTGTCTATATTGCCCTTGTCAAAATATTTAATGAGCAATTATTTTCTTTATATAGGACAACAAAGCTTTATTGGCATGATGTTTTGATTTTTTTTAAAAACACACCAACAGAGTATGGTAAATAAATAGAGGACACATTATTCATTCAACATTCATATAGAACATTGACAACCTAATAAAGAGTAAGTGAAGGACTGATGTACAAGCCATGTTTTAGAAAACACAGCCTGCTTTTAATCCCCTTAAAACTGCAAAGAAATACAGGTGACCTCACCAGTCAAACATCATGCTTTCATCCATTGGAATGGCAAATCAGCCTCCTATTGCCACTGTCTCCCACTCAACTCTGGTTTTTTTTTTAAATTTAATTTAAAGTGGATGGGCTGTGGACTTAAGAGACAGATTGAAAAAAGCAGAGCGCCCAGGGGGGAGGCTGCCTACTGATTCCCCAGCTGTTGCAGCATTTGGGCTCTGCGGTAGATGAAGCCTTGTAATTGTAACATCTAATTACACTGACATGGGGTTTGCAGCTGTCTCGTGCACAACCAGACGTCTTAATAGTCCCCCAGCTTCTTTGTTCTCAGTAAGAAAAGACAAGAAAATAAAAGCATTGTGAAAGATAGAGGCTGAGTGTGACAGATTCGTTTCAATACCAGTCACTGGAATCAAATGGCAATGTCCTCAACTAATATTAAAAAGACATCTCTAATTTGTGATGTGAGACGAGAAAAATAACTAAACCATGTTCTATGTGCTTCTTCTTTAGGATTTCATTCAAGAAGGTTATTCCATGCTCCAGACTCCTTATCCTCATCTTTACCACCACAAGTGGCAACATAATCATACAGTTTCCAAGCTGCTTAACGCTATATGGAAACAGCAGACACAACCATTAAAAATGCTACTTTTCACAGCAGAAAATGACTCATAAACAGGAAAATGTAGTTGAATACTCTGCTGTCGCTGCATGAGGTTGACTGCTGAGGATACTGATGAATCATACATGCTGAGGGACGGTATAAAATGTCCCAGTTTTGGTGGTGTCGCCCTCACTGCTATTCTCTCAGCACCATCTAGTGTTCATGCAGATGAAACATTCATGAATGCAGAAAAAACAGCCTGGTAGACGGAGCGCAAAGCCATAGTCCAGAGTAAACAGGGTAACTTTTACATTAAAATGTAATGTTTAACATTTAATACTAAAAATGAACAATACCTATTCAAATGAACAAAAAAGGTAGCATCTTTTAATCATAATTCATTTCTGTATTGGTTAGACGTCTATCTTGTTATGTTTATTGTAACTAGTGTTTTAGGCTTACTGTGTTCCCTTATTTTACTTTTGGTTTATACAAAAACAAAAACATAAAAGCTAAAACTGGAAAAATGTTTATGTTTTCCCCCAAAATTTTTAGATTGAGGTTGTGACGGACAGATCTGCAAACATATGGTTCGCTGTTGTGTGAAATACAGACATCTGTCCAAACAACTGTCTCAAACTCCAAATGTTTTAAATTTTTTTAACTTTACCACCCATGTTCTCAGAATTCAGAACAGATCAGCTTTATGTAACCTATAGTGCCAAACATTATAAAAAGACCTTGTACCTTAGATTCATCACGGTCTTCTGCAGTAAATTTTTCAACCACAGAGGGACGCACAAAGACTACCAGACAGCAAAGCTCTCACACACTTGAGCCAAAGGCGACGGGAAAGCAGATATGATCCCACCAAGTTATAAAAAAAATGAACCTTACGAACATTAATGCATCTATGTCCAGATTTAATCCACAAACGCAGAAAGCAAAAGGAGGAATGCTGAGTTGGTGAAACAAGAATGAAACCCTCCCCTGCGTGCTCTTCATCACCAGCAGATATCTTCCTCAGGATCTAAGTAGCTACTGTCTGAGGCCAGTGTGATTGAATGTCACTTTTATTTGCATAAACCACTTAACGTCATTGTCTCGGCAATCCAGTCTTGTCCAAAGGAATTAAATTGAGTACAGCAAATGCTGGGGCTTCAGTATCTCGCGGCTATTAAATCTACTCATGCGTGGGACGTTGATTTCGTTTACGTAATTTGGCAGGCCGAGCTGCATTCTGTGTACTCAGGACTTTACAGTTTTGATTCTGACCTTCCTGTCACATATCATACCTTTGCACAACTGTCCTTCTTGTGTGTTATTTAATAGAAGAGGAATGTGCTCAAGAAAATATCAAGAATTCTTCCACTTCCACTTCTGGCAATATTATATAATATAGTTCCAGAGTCTAATCAAATATAAAGTTCATGTTTAAAAGATAAGGCGTGATGACCGTAAGGGTTCAATTTCACAGGGGCGGCAGGGTAAAGGCAGAAGAGATGATTTCCAAAGCAGAGGCAGACATTACTGTAGGCGCCTTTGTATACCTCTGACACTTATGGTGCATTGCAAATACACTGGATTTATTGTGTGCGCATGTGTCCACAGATGCCCACTGTTTACAGGAACATTATAAAGTGCAGCCAGTGGATCGGCAAGATGCCACGCTATGCGAAGGAATACTTCACAAAGATTTCTGTATGCAGCCGTTCTCTATGTGATTTCAGCTCTCACTGCCTTTGTTCAGGAGACACATGTTCACCTGAGATCTTCTCAGCTTCACGCCCTTTCCTCTCTCTCTGTCTGGTTGTTGTGTTTCTCAGGAAATATAAATGTGTGGTGTGGTTTGTCAGTGTGCATAACAATGAGAAGAGCATCTTTAAGTGGATGCAATGATGCAGACAGGACAAGACAGATGGGACATGGAATGTGGGTTGACAGCAGTGTGAATATTTCTGTAGTGTGGCAACATAAAACACTGTTGTTGTTTTTTTTACAATTGCGTTTGTCTTGTCAGTAATCAGGCCCTATGAACACCCTTAATGTACAGCTTTTATCAGTGGTCCTATCATACCCCAAATTTCTGGCCATCGTTTATACTTTATTGACACTGTTGTGAAGACACTACAATGCTTTAATGCTTAAAAATGATTAAGCATGCATTATATAAAATGAAATAAAGAAACCAGTGAGGTTTCCAGGATTACAAACTTTGCCCTGTGACGCTTTTTTAACATGCTAGCTGTTTCCCCTTTGCTTCCAGGCTTTATGCTAATCCAAGCTAATCACCTCCTGGCTTTAGCTCCATACTGGTATCAATTTTCAAAACGGTCGCAAATAAGCGTGTCTCCCAGAATATTGAATTATTATTTTAAAGCATAGTTGCACTTTATTAGAACTTGGGTCTAATTTTTTCACTTTTAGACATTATTTCTATCAGCTATGTTAACATGTACTCATCAAAGTAAATACTGACATCTGGGAACATGGCACTAATTATAATGAAATCTGACAGTCTCACTTTGACATCCTTGGAGAAATATCAAAAAGACAACTATTTGCTATGAGAAGGGGAAAATGTTTCAAATGTGCTTTTCTGAGATTTGCGCAGAAAAAGTTATTCCAGTCTCATTTTAAGAAATCTTCCTCCTCATAAGGTTTCAGTTCAGCCAGATTATCTAAACCCCTTTATTTGAAGGAAACACCCAAACTTAGCACACCTAAAACCTGTCTGATTATAAGACTGCTCGTATTGTTAGCCACATCAGGGAAATTTTTAATAATGTTGCCAGGTTCCCAGATTTCATCAAATAACATGACGAGTACAATATTATTATTTTTACCAATAACAGAAACTTCCAAGGAAGGTTAAAATCAAGGGCAACTGGATTTGGTTGAAGATACTTGAAAACGTTTGCCTCTTATCTTCAGTTCTGACTGACGGACAGGGAGTCCCAGCCATTTAACCTTTCATCTCTTCCCAAGAGAGTGAACAAACGCTCACATTTGACTTCATGTGACATTGCCAGTGACGGTCATACACTCTTGGCCTCACGTGACGGGTAAGAGGTGAAACATCTTCCAGTATCTTCAACCAAGTCCAGTTACCCATGATTTTGACCTTCCATGGACTATGACCTGCATGACTGTGAATCTTCACAGACAAATTAAACAAAGAAATTATTTCCAAAACTACCAACATAACAACATAACACCCGAGTTAGCTCAGGCCAGACACTTGAGTCCAGTTTCACTCACGGCACATTGTATCCGTCATAAAGTGCTACAATAATGCAGTAATAGTTCTTCATCTTCATCCATCGTCAACTGCTTTTCCTGCATACAGGGTCACAGGGGGCTGGAGCCAATCCCAGCTGACATAGGGCAAAAGGCGGGGTACACCCTGGACAGGTCGCCAGTCCATTCCAAGGCCAGTAATTGTTCTTGAGCCACATAATTATACCGCAAATCACTGTGAATACAACTCCGCCTTGCAGTTTTACCGCTCCCTTATGTAATTTCACACACCAAAAATGCATGAAACTGGGCAAACACGGGGTGGAATTACAGATGTGACTCTGCAGCGCTCATTTATATTTAATGACAGAGAGCAGGGCTTGGGGAGGACTTTTATTTTCCACGGAGAAGGCTATAAACTAATCAATAAGTAATATAAGGATGATTTACAGGGATCCACTGAATACCCCTGAGGACTGGGCCCTAAGGCCTTGTTCAGACTGTCATTCCACATGTGTTTTTTTTCTACAGGTGCTCAGTCCGGACCATAGACTGTATAAAACACGGACGTCACTCATACGTTTCTGAGCAGTTTTTGACACTTCCTAAATTTCCACTGCCTAAACCTAACAAATCTGGAACCTTTTAGAGGGTATGTCGTGTAGTACTGTGCACTCGCAGAAAGACCTACTTCGGACATGGTGTGACAGAGGAGTTGACAACGCGATTGTTTGGAGGGCGAGATGATAGATCTCCATTTCTCTTACTTTTGCGTTGGAAAGCCACGTCACCAGCGTACCTAGTTACTGACACCTATGTGGTTATCACAGCAAGTCATGCAGAGAGGCTGGTGATTGCCATCAAGATCACAGAACCTTCGTCTATAAACACTATGAACCAGATGACAGCTTCAGATCTTCAGGCAATATTGATTAAAAATCAGAGTTAATCATTTGCAGTTTGGAATAACATGTCTGAAGGTCTCAGACTGACTAAATCTGTATCATATTTCCAATCTTCAACCTTTTTATATGGACTTGCTTTCAAGAAATTATCTTTTATTATTGGTATCGACCCTTCTTTTATGACTCCTGCCTTTCGTTTTTATTGCTTTTGCAGTAAATTGAATGCATTTTATATACAGTTCTTTGTGTTCTGTTATTAAAACAATAAGATTACATAGGTTTGAATGAAACATGCTGGGTACCTATACTGGGACAAATATTTAAGTGCAAGAGAACAAAACAAAGAGTTAGGGGAATTAAGGGGTAACACCTTTGTTTTTAAGGGTCACTAGAAACTCACTGGGTACCTATTTAGGGATTAGAGTACATTAATATTTTTACTGGCAAAATTGAGAATGTCTGACAGTTCCTCCAATCAACTTCACACTTGTCGGGTGTATCACTGAGGACCCAAGGAATACAGTGTCTCTCTTGAGATTTATGTTTAGATGTAGTGCGTTACTACCACCGGAAGTATCACCATGTAGTGTATTGAGAGGGGACTTCTATAAACTGTTACACCAGCACATTCAAGAATGAATGAAGAAAGAGAAACTGGAGAGACCAGATTCCAGCAAAGTCTTGTATGTTTGCTATTTTGTCTGGCTAAATATTTTAAGCATCATCTTTGTAACTTGGTGGCCTTGGTGGTAAGCCTGGTTCCAAAATGTAGCTGTAAGTAATAACAGCAGACAGTTGATTATTACACGTTCAATATTAAGTTGAACGAATACTGCGCTAGTAATAAAAAACATGAACTTTTTCAACAAAATTTTGTCCAGCTTTAACAGAAACTTCAGCGTCTTTTCTGCTTTGCTCTGCTCAGCTGCTGCAACAATAAACGTAAACTATGGGGGAAAGAATCCCCAGGCCACTGCTACATTAAATAATTCTGACCCTTATTCATCCCCCCTAAATGTTCTGCTTGCCAGCTGAACAGCAGGCCAACAAAGGACCAACCAGAGGCCCCTAAGCGATCTGCCTAGACAGGGCTGATGGTGAGCCGCCACCCTGCAGATCTCTTGCTGGCTTTGTACTCCTTTATATTATAATTTATAAATTTGTTCAGTTTAACTGTGCCACTGCAGTAATGGTGGTGTCACTTGAGAGCGCAGCACTTGAATCAGCCAGCAGATTAATATGTGCATGTTTTAATAATGATGTTAAAATGCCGGGGAACAGTGATATACTTTTGGGATGCATCGAACAATCAAAACTGATATTGAAGAACAACCTACAACAGCTTTACCATGTCCTGCTAGGTAATGACCATTACTTTTAAGAGAAAGCGCATTGAAAATGTGGAAGCGAGCTCCCCTATTGTAGAGTAAGTCCAGGGTGTGTGGGCTACAGAATAAAGCATCTCCCCGTTTGCCCCTTTTTACACATAAGTAGTGTAGTTTCCACTTTGGTACCTCTTCTGTACAAAATATTTACACTGTCACTGGCGGGCCTTAATCAGAAAACAATGCACATTACCTAGTGATTGTCCGGCAATGACCCTGGTGTTCTCCCCTCCCACGGCTGCCCTGGCGTTCCTCTCACTGGCGTACTGAACGAAGGCGTAGCCCTTGTGCACCGAGCAGCCCACAATCTTGCCGTACTTGGCAAAGATGGCCTCGATGTCGGCCTTGGTTACCACGGCCGTGTTGAGGTTGCCAATGAAGACGCGGGAGTTGAGGGAGCGCGGGTCATTCTTGTTGGTCACGTTGCTGGTCTGGGTCTTCCCAGTCATCCTAGTCCTGCAGCAATGCCTGCTGGAAGACACATTTGCACACTGCTCAGAAAGCCAGGAAGGTTAGACTGTAGAGGTTACACACTGAAAGCCAAACAGTGAGCACCAGTGGGATGTGGTCACAGCTGAAAGCATATGTTGTAGATAATTGCACGGTTTTTCTTTTTTATAAATCCATTTTAAACCCCACTGGATGGTCACAACAAATTGCAGGAAAAGCATTTTGAAGATATGGTACAATATTTTTACCAAACATCTTCGATGTGCTGGTCACAGCAGAGGCTTGATTTATGGGATCATATTTTCTTAATTGTTTATAAGTGAAGTGAAAACTAAAAACTAGAAAGCTACAATTACAGAGAATTATTTAGAGCTGCAAGTAATGATTTTTTCATTTATGTGTCATAGATTTTTCGATTAATCGTCAGAAAATAGTGTCCACAATAATTTTCTAAAGCACAACCTGATGTCTTCTAGTCATAGCTGGAACTAATGATTATTTTTTTAATGAACAATCTGGAAATTACTTTCTTGATTAATTGATGAATTGTTTATATAGTCAACAAAAACATCAGGCAATAGTGAATAATGTTTATTTGAGTTTTCAGGTGTCTTGTTTTGTCTGACCAAAAATCCAAAACCCAAATATAAGTAAACTTTGATGTAAAACAGAGAAAAGTAGAAAATCCATACATTGGAAAAGCGAACACTTTTGAAATGTTGACAATTTTTCCTTAAAAACTTACTCAAAATGATGAATCAATTATGAAAATAGTTATTAGTCAAGCTGTCAATCGACAAATTGATTCATCAGCTAATCATTCAGCTCTACTTCAAATAGCTCGTTTTGTCTGAACAACAATCTAAAACCCTAAGAAATTAAATTTACTATCATAGAGGACTAAGAAATCCAACATATATTCACATTTGAGAAGCCAGAACCAGTAAATTTTGGACATTTTTGCTTAAAAATTTTTAATATTTTTCTCGACTAATTTATTAATTAACTAGTCGTTTCAGCTCTAGAAACATCACACCACTACTACAGGCGTGGCTGTCGCATTGTCTCCAACTGTACTCTATATCCAAAGCCAGTGTCTATATTCATTGAGGTCCAGAGAGCATGGAGGCTGACACATATTGCTGTCTGCAGAAGGTGAGAGATATTCTGACATGGCACCTATGATTCAGACGCGTGAATCTGATAAACCACACTATATATAAGAACTGTATTCCCACGTGTGAAAATAGCACATCACACTCACTGTTTCTCCTCTGTTGTTTGCTTTTTTTTTTTTGTTCTCTCCATGTAAAATGCTAGTCCAGCTGTTCCAAGTATCAACTGGTGGAGGACAGTAACTAAGTAGATTTACTCTACTGTACTAAAATACAATTTTAAGGTACCATTTTATGCTCTTTATACTTCTCCTTTACTACATTTTGTAGGGAAATATTATACTTCTTACTCCACTACATTTATTGTGTACCACTACAGGTATCAGTTACTTTACAGATTAAGATTTTACACACAAAAACATATTATAAGCTTATAAAATACAATGCATCATTGAAGATTAAACCAGTGTTTAGCTTGTGACCCCATACAAAGAGCAGTGTGTTGCTGTAGTACTTTGTCATGTTTAAATCCAATAATTCACAAAAAAGATTAGAGAAAAGTCCAACAGATGATTACAGACTTGTGTGGCAGAACTTTGTTTGTTTCTTCTTTCCTCTCCCATTAATCATCTCATCAGCCCCTAGGATTCATCCTGTGACCCTTTAGAGGGAGTCGACCACTGGGCTGAACTACCTACAATGTCTGTATATAAAGTAGTTAAAACTAGCTCTACCTCAACCAGCTTCAAAAGTAAGAAGGTGTTGTATATTACTGTAACAATCCAAAAATGTCATATATAATAACACATGAGGCACAGGGACATATTACTGCAAATTGAGTACTTTTACTTTAGATACTTTAAGCACATTTTACTAGTAATACTTCCAGTAGGAGTTTGGAATGAAGGCTTACGTAAAGGAGTATTTTGGCATTGTTGTATTGGTTCTTTTACTTAAGTAAAAGACCTGAATATTTCTTCCACCGCTGGTACTAACAACACAGATTGTAAATGAACCAACAACAGCTTCATTACTGTCAAACAGAGAGAAAAAAGGATTTAGCTGGACACTTCAAATACGCTACAACCCCCTGCAGCCTGCACTGTTTGTTACCATAATGCTACAGTCCTCTGGGGGAATCAGGAATTGTCACCATGGCAATACATCCACTCAAAGATGCTGGCTGTTGCCTCTTGGGATTCTCACTCTGTGTGTGTGTGTTTGTGTGTGTTTGTGTGTGTGTGTGTGTGTCATTCCACAATGAGGCTTTTAAACCCAGATTTCACAAACTGTACAAACATTATTCTCACAGGAGAAGCTTTTATGAGGCTGAAAGAGCAAGAAAACTATAAGTAGCATTAATACTCAGTGGTTTCAAATTAAAATCAAGATGCTATCTATGTTAATCTATTACTTAATTAAGTCATTTTTAAAGCAACAGTTTTATTCTTCCTCTGGTTCCAGGATCTCAGTTATGAGTATTTGCTCCTTTTTGGTTTTATGTGGTTATAAACTGTTTAGATTTGGGTTTTGGAATGATGGTCGGACAAACAAGCAATTTGTAGATGTCACCTATTGATGTTTATTCTGGTTTACGTTATCTCCCCGTGTTCTCTAAGGTCTTCCTTAGATTAGGGCTGCAGTTTATGATAATTTCATTATCAATTAATCTGTTAGTTCTTTTGTGGATTAATCGATTAAAATGTCAGAAAAAATGAAAAATGCTCATTAGTATATCACAGAGTTGAATAGAATCATGGTTACGCAAGTTTTGCCCGACCAACCGTCCAATACCCAAAACTATTCAGCACATAATCAACTTCTTGTTTAGACAAAATCATATAGGGTCTATTCTAATTTCCTCATTTGATCCAAAGACATGCTGCTCAAGTGAACGGGAGACTCTATTTGTGAATGTCTTTTAATCTGTTAATATTTCATGGCTCCGTCTCAAACCCATCAGGGGCCTGAATAGAAATGAGTAAGTATAGGGAAAGGATGGAAAAGTGTAATAATATGTACAGGTATTTTCTAAAAATATTCTCACACACATACACAAACACTCTCTGCAGTCAATCGTCTCTTGGGCACACTTCCCATCACAATTTTTCCCCATCCTACATGTTCCTCACTTCCATCCTTTACCTCTTCCCACACATAATCCACTCTAAATCTCCTCTGCCATTCTACAAAAAAAAAAAAATCCCCTTTTGCACCTCACAGAATGGAAGATAATTTATCATCTATAATGTGGCTATGCTGTCATTGAGTTTTCTGGAGTTGATTAACTTAATTATCAACAGAGCCAGGGACTAAAAAGCCCACCAGTCAATCTAATCCAATCAAATCCCATTTACTCCATTTCTACCTTTGAATAACCTCAGCCTCGGTGCCTAACCCAACCAACTAAGTGACTGATGGATGTGAAGTGCATTGAATGGCCTCTTTAAGGCGAATGTACAGAGGTGAGGCCATTAGACGCTTGATTAAGCAAGCAATAGCACATTTTTAAGCAGATTTAATTGGAGTCAGTGTGAGTCCACTAATTCAAGACCATACTGAGCTGGGATATAGTGCCAAATGAAAGCACTGATTGGCTTTTTCTCATTAAATGCTAGTTGAACTGGTTGAATGAAGTGTTTGGTGAGAAAGACTGCAGTAGCCAGTCAGGAAGAAGTGACCAAAGGAAAAATGTTATTTTATTTGTAGAGTCAAAAGTGGAGAAATGTGGCAAACCTATGAGAAGAGCAACAAAATAAGAATGTAATACAGAAATAAAAAAATACTAAAACTACAACGTGTCACACTTCGACTTGTTCACATTGAATCCGTCTAAAAACCAAAGTGTAAAAATAACAAGTTGGTAGTGTTATTTTTTGCAGGATGATTTCTTTGGGTGCAGATTTTGTGTTACATTAAACACACAGTACCAAACATGTTCAGTGATCTTTAGAGGTGCTGGTAGGCAGATTGTTGTCACCTTCAGCCAGAGCCAGGCTAGCTGTTTTCCCCTGTTTCTAGTGTTTGTGCTAAGCTAAGCTAAGCGTGTCCTGGCTGTAGTCTCATACTCAACGCGACATAAGCGTGGTATCGATCTTCTCATCTAAGTCATTGCAAGACAGCAAAGATGCATATTTTTTTTTAAAAATGTCTAACAATTGCATTAATGTGGCGAGCAGGTGTAAATTTTTATTCAAAATATTCACTTTTAGCAATGTGTTGAATAACGCATGGGGTGATGGAGCAATGGATAAGACACATGCCTTTGGATGTGTAGAGGTTAAAAAAACTTTCTTGATTTAAAAAGAAAACTTCAGGCTTCTCAAAGCCTGAGGGCACAGTCTCATAAAAAGCAAATGCAGCTATGGACCAGAAGAAACAGTTTTTTAAATGTTTGCATCTGTTTTGAATTTCAAGCCTGATGCAAACCTCCTTATGGACACGAGACACTGGTTTGACTAATGGTTGTAGTTTTCTGCAAAGTCTGTAAACTTGTCAAACTTCTGTTAGCAGATGACAGCACTGAATGGTCATTGAGCAACTACTGAACTCGTGCTTTAAAAAACCGCAGGCTGCAGCTGGTAAAAATATCCAACTATAAGCAATCTATGGCCTATTGAGGCATTCTCTCTTTCTCCACATGCATCACCTAACACCCCAAAGCTGCGCGACCATTATTTAGTCAATTATACGTTTTAAATTAAAATGGTCACAAGAAAGAGCGCGTTACATTATTCCTCTAGCTGATTCAAAACGGAAAAAAGACATCAAAGATGGTTCTTTTACAATATTCATGAGTCTCTGAGATCCTCAAAGCCTTTTAAGAAGAACATGTGGCATAACTGCTGGCAAATGCTGGTGGAAACGTCCCAGGCCAAAAAAAAACACACTCACGCTGAAATTCAAAGCAGTCTGATGGGCAAGACAGGAGGCGAGAGCTGGGTTTAGATTCATCTTGGCACTCAAGGAATTCATGCTAAATAACAATCAGTAGAGCTGTGAACACATCCCAACTCATAACTTGCATGTTTTTCCACGCAATGACTTTTTGTTTGTTTCCTGAAAGTCTTTCTTAAAACAGAGAAGTGAGTGCTTGTCAGTGATGTTTTTTTTCTACAGCATCCTCCCATGATGCAGAGGTTCCAAGTGTAAGTATTTCATAGATCCTCTTTGGTCCTTTCACACCGACTGTCAGGGGCTTCGGAGTCTGAATTCTCCGGAGATAAAGAAGCGAGGAACTGGTGAAAGTAATCATTTTAGCACTTCCTCTCCCTGATCTCTCCTCACTGACTCACACTCGCGTCAGAGGAGAAAAGATGAAAACTCCTCATCCAGTATGACAAATACATACAGTACGAAATGTGAAAGATGCATTCAGGCCGCACTCACTCTCTGCTGTTGCATTGCAGCATTTTATCTTTTGCGAGATGACAGTGTACGACTGAAAGCATCTAACCTCAACTGTCGTCAACAGAGGAAAATAAGGCTGTTTAATTTGTAGATGTCTTCATAGTCTGCTTGCAGAGAGGCATCGTCACGTCACCTCATGCCTTATCAGGCTCAGGACACTGACATCTCAGCTTTTAGTGGCTCCCTGGAAAAGAATATGTCTGCATAAGAGAATGAAATATGGGTCTATAATAAGGCAGGTTTTCCTTATTTTTGCCTCATTCTTTTGAATGACAGCCAAACGCATTACAAGGGAATAAATGTGGACTGAAATCTAATTACCTTTTCATACAGTCTAAATTTATGAACTACGCTGCAGTGCAGGTATGGGTTATTTTCCCTATTTCTGCTGCTTTGTGAGAACAGATGCAGCATAAAATGTGGGGATTTATCAAAATGCTGCTGTGACTAATATGAAAGCTGAAAATAGTGCTAAAATCACAAATGACAGAGCCACGGGGAGATTTTATAGCAGGAACAATGAGTGTAGCTGACCTGACTGCTACAATTTTTCCAATTGTCATTTGTAGACAAGGAAAGAAACATTTTTTGTTCTAAAAAATTTTGAACTTCCACAAAGGCATAATAATATGCTTAATCAAAAAATATTAAATTAAAATTGCATGAGGAGTGGAGAGCCAAACTGCATGGCACGGCTAAATGGTATTTAATCATAGAACCTAATGAATTAAACTCAACAATTGTTGAAAATCAGCTATAATAAAGAGCATTGTACAGACTTTTGAGAGTTAACATAAGGTAGCTGTGTAATAACAACGCCGTGCAGGCACCAATGTCCTTTTTAATAAGGCTTTCTCGCCCTTGTTCATTTTTCCCCCTGCTCCCTTACAGCCATAAATTACTCAGCTAATGCCCTAACACCAGCAGCTATTGCTGAATCATTCAAAGACCTCAATTAGCAATTAAGGGCTTAATGAATAGAGGTCCTTGCTGGGCCATTCTGCTCCCAGCCCAGAGGAGCCCAGTGGAATCTAATCTCTCCTGCAGGACTTGTACAGTAAATACTGGCTAACGGTGCAGACAGGATAGCGAATAGCCTGTTACTGCCCAAATATAATGAGCAACTTGCCTTGCAGTTTTTAATGCCTGTTTGCTATATGTACCTGGATTTTCTTTGAAGCACTTTTAGCTGTGGCTCTTAACAGGGGAAGATGACTGTAAACCTCTATTCTTATTTTCTTCCCCTGCATTCCTACACCCCATTACGTTCTGCATAGTACCTTTCTTGAGTGTGAATTGAAGAAGCAGAGGGGGGAAATGGCAACAAAAGGAGAGAGATAGAAAAGCAGAGAAGGGAAATAAAAATGGAGGAAGGGAATGAGAGAACTTGAAAAAAGAGGGGGGGGCAGGTGGGGAACATTTGCAATGCCAATCATCTTCAAGGAGCTTAGAACTGGGCCTCAGACCAGAATATCAAAGATGGAAAATGCAGGCATACATCACGCGGTAGGTAGGCAGTGCTAGCTTATAAATTATTACTATGACTCTATCCTTTTATATTACCATTCTTTTATCATTTACATATTTTTCATACCTTTAATGAACTAACTTTGTTTCACCGTGTGAAAGCCCACAGCAATATGGTCATTCAGAGCGCCTGTATAGAAAATACATTTCCATCACCTTTATCCCCCTCCCCATGGGAATTTATGGGGGATCTCTGAAGCGTGCCGGCTGAGGGCAGACGATCACGCGCCTAAAATGAGTTGTACCATAATCTGATTTGAGCTACCTATAGCCTCAAACAGCAATGACAGCAGGGAGATAAAAGCACAATGTGACCTATACGGTGAGATGGGATGAAGCCATATCTCTGGAAGACATTTTATCTTGCATCGTATAATAATAGCGGGGCTGATTATCTCTGTAATCAGAGCATTTGTGTGTGCTTTTATTACACGTCACAAACCTGATCTTTGAGGTCAGTGTGCATCATTTGGACAACTTAAAACAGTTTGCACAGCTGTTAACAGTTTCAGAAGTGATACACAGAGCAGCCTGTTGGGTGACTTTGAAGGCAAACAGCTTCTTGGATTAATTCCACAGGGGCATATTGTTTTTAAGGGAACATTTTTAACCCTGTTTTTCTTTTTACCAGCTTCCTTTGCCAATTATTCTGCTTAAAAAATTTTCTCTTGCATCACTGTGTATCATGCCGCTGCCTTTATGAGTGTTCTCAGTGTATTATTTTTTATTTTGTTTGGAGACTTTCCCATTCTCACACTTAGGAAAACGCTCAGAACGAAGGATTACTCTCACAACAATATGTGCATTTGAAGGAAAGAGGGAGAAAAAGACTCAACCTGCTGTTGTAGCAGGTGGAGTCCACTGCGCCGCTCGGGGGCATATAAACATTGGCCATGCTTTCCCATATCTCTTGGCATGGACATGTTTCTCCATTTCCTTAATTCTCCACTTGTGTGACTGCCAAATATAGCTTACGCTCCACTGGGCTAAAGTAACTGGGTCACTAGAGCTGTGAGTAATTAGCTGGTTTCTGCTTTATGGCACCAGAAGGCTGTAGAGTGACGTGCAAAGTCATACAGAGGTAATGATTTGACCAAATGTGAGAGCGAAAGGTCAAAGGTGAAAGTGGGCAAGTGGAGGAGCAGGTTTGATTAAATGAATTAAATATATGCATGAAGCCGAGCTGGATGTGTATGAAATAGAGTTTCCTCACTGTGGACACTAAAAACAACATGACTAAGAACTGATTATAATTTCATTTCAGGAACAATTTGCAATTTAAATAGAAACATGTTATGTTACAAGCTGCTAATGTTTTACGTTTACTGTATAATGGATAAGTAACAGATTTTGTAGACACAGTGACAGCAGGGTGAATACATGCCACACACAAAGCTAGTAAACACTAAATAATGCTTTTTGAATACAAATAAACATCCACTGTGGTAGGATCAGGAAATATCGAGAAAAAAAAGGAAACAAGCATTAAGGCAGCTGCCAGTTTTCTGTCTTATGGATCCATCGGCTCCCTGATTTCTATATTTATTCACAAGCATTTCATAACAAGTACACCTGACAATATAATGCAAGCCAATACTATATTCAAGCAATAAATGCCACATCTGTAAACCTCACAGTGTCTAATTTTTGTTGGGGCCGCTTCAGTGAGGTGTTCATTCAACTCTGTTAATGTTAAATTTGGGGCCATGTGTTTTTTACACAAATACAAATACATGTTGTATATCTTACTATCAAAAACATACTGCAGTTTTGGTTTAAAAAATATTAAACTGAAGGATAAGATTACCAAAATAGTGTATTTTTGTCACCGTCAATAAATCCCTTGAAAGACCAACCAGCGTGAGCCCATTGGTTCCTATTAATGACATACTTCTTCACAAATAGGTCTGACTATATAGCTTCGCTTTTAAAAAAGGCTAAGTTCCTAAAACAGCACTGTACTTACATTACTCAAACTTGCATTTGTGGGGGGACTGTTTTCAGCTGTGTGGGACTGGCTCAAGATAAATGTGAGATTGACTCATCAAGGAAAATGTGACCCAGTGCAACAATGTGGCTTGTTGTTGGAAGTCAATAGCAGCACCGCCCACCATTTTCCAAATGTGTTCTTTTAAATTGGAAGTGTTTAACACTTTTTTATTATATAAAAGTGGATATTGTTCTTTTCTTTTCATACAAGAACTAATTACCCTGGAGTGGTTGATTGGTCTCTTTTTTAATTCTCTGCTCACTTGTTAACTAGCAGGTGGTGTTCAAGTGCTACAACTGGCTCGGTTAGTGGGAAGCTGAGGTGTGTCCTGTGCAGTCGGTCTATCATAGCTGTCAGTTTACTGGTTATTGAGACAGGAAATAACACTATAGATACACACACCAATGTGTAATCCTTTTATGTGCTTATTTACACCATAAACACAAGCATTCATTATTTTCAAATTAGCTATATTACTCTACAATATTTCCACGTACCCCCTGGCAACCGCAAAAGTCACCCATGGAGTATACGTCCCCTGATTGTGAATCACTGATCTATAAGACTGAGGGTTAAGCTAAATCAGTCTTTGATTTCTGTATATACAGACAATACTTGTTAGTAAGATAAAATCATTGTTGTTTTTCCGCCTCATGGGATTGGTTTTTGGTAAGGAAAATGTAGAATATATTTTTTTCAGCAAGTTCAAAACCTACAGGAACCCTGTCTGAGAAAGTATTATTGTTTTGTTTATCTAAGGTGAAACCTCTTTTCATCAACTGGTAAACCTGAAAGTTTAACGCAATACAATAGCTACATTCACAGAGCTCACTGTGTTTATTTTTTGTTGGGGATGATTCAGAGATGTGGTCGTCTTGGTCAGTTTGGCTACTGTACATTGTCTGTCACAGTTATTTTCTCAAAGAACAACACAAACACCTGTTGTATTCCCTATAAAGCTACCCTTTACAACATATGGTGTATTCCAGTTTTGGTTTGAAAAAGATTAAATTAAGCTTTTTCAACAAGTTTAAAACACACAGGAACTGGTTCTGAGAAAGCATTACCATTTAGTTTTGATTCTTATCGAGGGTGCAACCTCTTCTTTAGCCTTTTGAAGAAGGGTAGGAGGGTTGGTAGTGGTGGTGGGGGGGTACAAAGCTTGAAACTGCTCAGAATAAGACGTGTGTGGTGGAGAGGGCAGGGGTTGGTGAGCAGACACTCCAGACTTCCAGGCAAGACTCTGCTCGCTCCAGCTGCCAGAGTAATAAAGTGTTGGCAGCTGTCCATGGTGCTGAAATCAAGCTCTATCTCTTTGAATGAACTATAAAAGGAGGAGCTGGCCGTGGTGCTGAGATACTGATGCTGCTAGGCTAATGGCACGTCTCACAACAGAACAGAGCATCAGGTGCATGCACACACCGTGGTTGTTGTTTATCCACACTGCTGCTTTCCAGTGAATGAAAAGACAGTACTGAAAAATGTGTTGAATATGACTGATGCAGGCGTGGAACATAGCGTATAGATCCAAGAATAGGAGATCTAATAGGGCGCAGTGGGTATTACCAAATAAATGATGTAGTACAGAAATAGTCTATGTTCTATGTGCATGTGTGTGGATTTGACACAAGCATGCCATAATCTTTCTTTTTTGTTTGTCTGACTTCCTCATCTGTTATCTTTCACATGCAGGGATATAAAAAGAGACGGAGAGAGGCAGCTCCCCTAATCTGTTCTTTGACCTATAGCCAGAAAGCTGGAGCAGCTGTAAAATGTTTTTCATCCGTATCTCGCAGAAGATGGAGTCTGTGGTGCGTGGCTTTGAGGCAGCCCACGTCGCACTCCTGCTAAGGGTCAATGATCATCCCGGCCCATGGGTGCAGAAACGTAAAGATAGGCCTGGACTGGGACAGATTACTGACCGGTCCAGAAATGCTTGGCTAAACTTTATTCCTTCCTTCCTTCCTCTCTGGGCTCATAGTGATTCAGTGCATGCGTATATAGGCTGGCCATTCCAGAGCCAGCCTCCCACTTCATCCCTAGTGAGAGATAAGTATTGTTTGTGTATAGCAGCACATTTCATGCTCGGCTTCCCCCACCTGTTCCCTGACCTGCAAAGTCTGAAGGCTGGAATAGCTGTCAAATGCCTTCACCCGTATCTTTCGAGGATGATTGAAAGGAGCTTTTGTCTTGAGCCTCTTTTGAAAGCTTTTTTTTTAAACACAGCTCAAAAACAAACTTTGGTCAAGGATTTTAAAGAGATGATTTTAAAAGGGTAATGTCACTTTTTTTTTCTTTTTTTTGCTGTTAATTACAGGAGATTTTGTGCGTTTTTTAATTTGTCTCCTGCAGGTTTGCGAAAGAGTCCTGGCTGCATGTCAAGGTCAAACTATTAATCAAATCTATACTAGCTGGATTTGCATAATGAAGCTGCAAAAATTTGCCTGGGCCTTAAAACCCCTCCAACCCTCTCCTCGCCACCCTTTCTCCATTGGCTCATCCTGCTGGTTTAAGTTTCCAAGCTTCTCTGTGTGATGTCTGACTCTGTCCACCAGTTATTACTCCCAAACACAATGAGGTTTTGTGTGTGTAGCAAGAGAAACAGGGCGGAGGAGCCCAGCTGTGTCTGGTTCAACTAGCAAAAATCAGTTGTTGCTGTTGTTTTGTTTTGCACAGTGGTGATTTGCATTCATTCATGAGACTGAAATTAGCCAAATTGTGGTCACTGAAAAGCAACTTTTAAGAGCAAACATCATGCATTCTGTGACATTTTAATCACTTTTCATTAGTCCTTCAACAGGAATATGGATTCAAAATGCAAAATATTTTTAATTGTGGTATGCTGTTTTATATGTGTTTCTGTGGAGTTTTGAAGACATATCTGCTATATTAAGAAATCTAAAACTATCTCACAATCCAACACAAATGCAGCTCTGTCAGAGATATTCGGTTAGAAACACAAAAAAAGTTCCCATTTGCTTGTTAAGGCTGCATAAAGAAGTACAAAGAAAATGCCAAAACAAACTCCAGCAAAGTTAAATTCCTCACCTATTAGAAAAGCAAAATCCTCAAAGATGAAAATCAAAACTGTTATTTTTGCGCCCTCGGAGACGTACAGCCTCCAACACCAGCGAAACACTGCAAGATCAGAGGAAAGCACCAAAACCAAAACCACACCAAAACAAGCCATGATAAGGGGGAAAAAGCCTGAAAATAAGCCAAAGGTGGTGGATTATAACATGTGAGGTCGTAAAGAAACTGCTTCTGGAAGAGAAGAGGAAGAGAGAGAGGAGGGGGAAAAAATACCATGAGCGTCCGCAAGCACGTAGGGATATTTCTCAGTGGATGTCGCCGGAGCAACAACACTCAGTATCCAAGATTTAAATCATTTCATGCAGAAAACGAGAAAACATGTTCCCCGTGTCGCAACACCAAGACAAGAAAAGGAAGAAAAAGAGGATAAAAATATGCTTAAGAAAATGGCAGTGGAAGATGTACTCACCGAGCGAGTAAAAGGGTTCAATTAAAAAGAAATTGGGCGTATAGCGGTGGAGGATTGGTGGTGTGCGGGCTCGCAAATACCGAGGCTCTGCGTCCCTTTTGCGCTCTCTATCGCTGCCGGTGGCGGAGTCATGTGACTCGGGATTGGCCAGAGTTTTTGAGTCAGTCCAAGCTTTTCTCTTGTAGCTACACACGAAGGCATTCAGTGCTGTAATGGATAGGAGCTTTTCTGGTAATGTCATTGATTTTTCTGGCCAGCACTATTCGAGTTTCTCAAAATAAGGTCCGGGTGTCCCAGGAGGGTCCCTATAGGGGGGAATATGTGGGTTATTTAATCTGAGTGTGATTATTTTGATGACAGGGTTAACTCTTCACACATGCAGCTATAGACAATGATACACGATGACAGCAAACTCTCCTTAGATGACTTCTTTCCTATATGCACTCTTATCAAAAGGGATCTGTGATTTCGGCTAATGTGAATTTATTTGGTTTGGTGTGCGATTTGTCCGGGGGATGCGTGGGATTTCTCCCTTTCTGGAATAATTTTTATTTAAATACAATTATTTAAAATGTATCCCCCCCTCCCCTCAGAGTGATCAATGCTACTTTAGTAGTGACGTAACCGAACACAAAACTCACGTAAAATGCGCTACTTTGGCTCTGATCCAGCTCCGTCTCTCTGTCTGTAGGTAATCACCTATTGTAGGCCTAATCACCACTCTAGAGTCTTGCTCCATGTCCCGCCCACGGCACTATCTGATTAGTAACAACAAGTTGCGAATAATAGCCTATCAATAGTCAGGAGATATTTGCTCCGGTGAGCAGCGGAGCTGTGTGTCGAAGCGAACGCGGCTACTTAAGCTGTAATAAACATAACCATCTGACGATCTGTCTCTGTGATGACAAGCAGCCCAGTGTCCCTGTTATACCAGTGAACTTGCCCGAACAAATAGCTACGGATTCAAATGTTACCTCTAATTACTGAATAAGCCTAATTCAAAAATGAAGAGGATAATATCACTAGCCCTGTCTCCATCTAATTGTCAAAAAAGAAAATGTGAATTAGAAGGTGTTTTTTCATCAATTGGTTGGGAGCAAATGAACCAGCCTACAGTGTAGTTTCATCAGAAGTTGGCGGTATAGTCTAAGTTACACATGGTGGTATTAAACAGAGAAGAAGAAGTAGAAGTTGCAAACCAGAAAAAAAAACAGTTGTTTGCCAGCTGTCAGTATGTTTTTGTCATGGATGACACCCAGAAATAATTCAAGATGGTTCACCTACATCACCTCAGACCTTCCTCCTCAGGCCCCTTAGATCTCTCTCCTCAGGCCTCAAGCAATGCATGCACAATCAGTGATCAGCTATAGCACTGATCAGCACTGATCACAGCCAATAGACCAACAATTCCTCAAAATTAGCATTGCTATGTGACCATTCTTTGGTTTGGTTAAGATAGGATTAGGCACAAAAAGACTTGGTTAGGTGTATGGGAAACATTGTGGTTTTAAAATTTCTAGCTATAATGCTACTCCCTTAACGTTATTGGAGCTTCATTGTCATGGTTACAAACACGCCCAACTGTCGATTGGAAACAGGAAACAAACAGGGACTTTAAAGTTGTAAAGATGTTCTCTGGTTTAAAGGCACTTGCTGGTTCCCCTGTGTGGGATAAATGTGCTTTTTTCATTCACATTCACATTCACATCTCCATGCTCCCCTGGTGACTGGCTGCAGTATAGGTCATGAATCCCGCCCTCTCCATGTTAGCTGATTGGACATGGGCAAAACTGAAAGTTTACAGATGATATCTGTCATTCTAGGTAGTTCTTATCACACTGATGTACGTAAATTTTTGTGGCATGATAAGCTTGGCTTTAATTAGCTATTTGATGCTATAAAAAGGTGCTTACATAAGTTTGCTGCTCCTATTATCCTATGCTTGTTAGTTTAGATTGTTTGTTTTGTTTTCTGTTTCTTTGTATTGCACTATGGTGCGAGGGGCACTGTATTTTGTTCTTGCTTTTCGCATAACCTATAAAAAGAGGAATGATAATAAACTAAACTAAAGGGTAATTCTAGTTTAAACCCTAACCAGAAAGTCTGGCTGGAAATTGATGAATGTTTACAACAGACAGTTTGAAAAAAAAATTTACCTTTTTTTTTTTCAATTCCAAAATAAGTCTTTCTGAACAGGGGGTTTCTTTAAAACCTGTCTGATCAACCTACTGCTTGTTTCTTCCCCCATCTGATCTTTTTTGAGTTGTCGCATTCCCATATGTCATAAATTAACTTGGGCTCAGTGGTATCACAGGTAAACTGAATTATCTGTTATGCCACCACTACATTTACTACCTAAAAAGAAATACTTTATCATTATCAGAATTTTTCATTTTATCAAGCGCATTACGTTATTTACATAAATTAAGTCTAATTGCTAATTATCATCATTGCTGAAGGCTGTTATCGTCCACTGAATGGTTGAAAAAGATTTCCATATATCATCGGTCTCACATCTCCAGCCTCTTCGTGCTCTCTCATTTAAAACTACTTAAAGGATTAATCAACCGAGTTTCAATTGAGTCTTATGAGAATATTGATCATGATCATCACTGAGGATGTAAATGCTCAGGGCAGCTCCTAACACAGTTTAAAGCTCAGTTAATGTCAAGAAGTGAGTTCACCTACGGCCCGGTGAGAAGCAGTATCGATTGAGCATCTTCCAAAACATTAAGGTAACTCCAGGACGTTAAAGGTGCAGTGTAGTTTTAGTCTGGAAAGATTCCAGCCTGGCTTGTCATCATGTTTCATTTGATCCCACTCTGCAAGGTTGACAGCTCCAGGCCTCCTACCCGTTCTTGACGGAAACAGGAGTGGTCATGCTGTCAGAGAGGAACAGAAGTCTTTGCTGTTGCTGCAGCTTCTGCCGGGCATATGAGCAAAGGGTCTGTATGGATCAATGACTTCTCAAGGGGCCGATAGGCACAGAGAGACAGATGCAAGGGCAGCCCGCTTTCTACCATGCCTCTTTGTTTTCTTTTTACAAGGACGGATTGCTTGATAGATTTTGGCAAACATCACGGGAGCAGCATGTATCAAGCATGTTCTTGTTCTCTTGTGAGTTTGTGAGGTGTGATTTGGGATGGTGTTAAAATCTCGCCGTGTGTTAAAAGGCTGTGGTGTTTTGTTGTTACACACAAATTGCTTGCTGTTTGAATCACCAGGAGCTGGTTGCACTCGTTATTTGTAACCTGATTACGTCACTAGTTTGAAACTAGTTAGTAGTTACTAAAAATGCACACACAAACTAAGTGATAGAGCAACTCAATCCAAAAAATTATGTATAGGCTGATTTCAGCATTGCCGGGTGGCATCGTCAGCCCTGTTATGGGAATACAGTGCCTGTTATTCCTACAGCATCAGAATAGTCTGGGTCTTCAGCTAAAACCTTAAAAGCAAAAAAAAAGAAATAAAGAAAAAGAATCCCACCACTCCTCTCTGCTCAGTGTCACACACATGTCTCTGAGCAAATGCCATTCCTGCACAGTATTTCACAGAATTTCTGTATCTATTCATCTCTATCCACTTTCCTCCACCCCGATACACATGGCAATTCTCTGGCTGGGATCCCAAGCTCTGTGTGGATAGTCCAACAGTATCTGGCATGCAGCTCATCTTAGCTGATACTCTGGCTCCGACTCCCAGCTCCGAGCCATGCATCTGCAGGCCCGAGACTCTTCCTCATAACACCTGATAGGCTGGATTTATTCGGTGCCTCAGGTTGAGTCATGAGTGTCTGCACTCTGGCAGTGCAAGAGCTATAATTATAGCGGGGGAATAGGACATGTAATGCAACGTTAATGGCAAAGGGACTGATGCTTCGCCCACAACGTCGCCTTGTCTAGCACAAATAGTGCATTAGCAGCAGGGATTCACTATCCCCACACTGATTGGAGCTATTAAATTCAATTTAGGATATGTAGAAAGGGAAGTGAAAGCGGGTGGCTGAGTGGTGGATACACAAACCAAATAAGCTGTGTCCGGGTATAATGCTGCCAGTATTATTCAAGGTCCTCTGGGGGGAAAAATTGCCCTTAAATGGTGTCTAAGTTACAGCTCTGAAGAATTTTGAATGCTTGTCCTCTCTTGCCTTTTTTTTCTTCTGTTGCTCTTTTTGTGTTCTGTTCTGCTCTGCCCCATTTTTCAGACATTTCTTTGAATACACCGCCATTTCTCAGAAATTACGCAAAAAGAAAGTCAAGTGAGTGCCTGCAAGATTCATGAAAATGTCTTTTATGCTGCTTACTCAAAAATAATGATGAGATAAAAGGTCATTTATGAATGCAGTCAGTATGTGTGTTTGTGTGGGTGGACCGGTGGGTGTTCATGTGTTTCTGTGCATTCTTTTTATTTATTTTTTTGCTCACATGTCTGAGAGTGAGAGTCTGAGCCTGTGCGTGAGCAGATCATGTGTATGTGTGCATCTGCCGGCGAGCACGCAACTGATGAAGCGTAACCTTTTAATATGTTTACACATTGACATTTCCCAAGATCCGTTGTGTTCTGTGAAACTAAAGCCCTTGACATTCTTTAGACTCACATTTCCCTAAGCTGCTGGCCCTGTCAGCTCTCATATCATGCAAAGGCGGCATCAACAACATAATTACATCAACTTCACTACCTCATCTGCCCCCTGTCAAATATGAATTCAAGTTAATGTTTTTGCTTAAAAACAAAGTGTTCCTCCAACTGTCTGTGTGTGATATAATTTGGACATCTCATGATCTTACGTCCACGTGGGAGGAATATTTGATATCCTGGTCATCTTCTCCATTCATGACCTAAAGTACTTATAGTACACAGTGTCCAATATTTTAAGTCTTTCAAAAACAGACCTGATGATTCAGTTTCTGTATGTCCATCAAACTTCAGTGACTGCATCTCACTGAAATTAAAGGCAAGGCTGACTTCTTTTTTAAATTTTTTTTTGCCCCGGACACCTAATGACTGTGTGGGTTTTATTCCATCTGTTCATTTGGCTTCTCAATATGGCCACCCATATGTTGTTCGTATCATACTGTGAATTAATCTGGCAAACTCAGTGTTTCACCTCGTGATATTATTATTCTGTGTGAAGATCAAAAGTGAAGTTATAACTGTTGCAAATGTAACTCAGACTTTGAAACACACATACTTCAGCTGACAGTAATATACTGTATACAGTTTTAGATTTTAAAGCTGTTCTGATCAATGTCCTTATATTAACAATAGATCAAATCACTTCATGTATCTCAAAAAGTGATACATTCACATTCTACAGTTCCTCTCAGCATTTTAGCATCTTTCAGCTAATTCTTTTAGTTTAAACCCACTGTACACTACCTGCCCAGCGTCAAAAGACAGACAGACAACATTAGCGAGTAGCTGGTGAACATAGCGGAGCATTTAGTAGATAAAGAGCCAGATGTTTCCATCAAGAGTGGGTGGAGACCAAAAACAGAGGTAAAAGAACTGTGAACATGTGTACATTTGTCAGGTGACCAGAAACATGACTCCAAATGAATAATAACATTGCTCAGTGTCTACTGGGCATGTTTAGGCAGCTGGTTGCTATACATATCAGCCATAAAAACCTTATAAGGTGACAACAGCCTGTTCTGCTCCCCAAGTGGCCAAAAATGTTGTCTTAACTTCACATTTTAAGAATTAGTTTGATTGTTATATTGTTATTGTACATGTCAATCCGACCACTTGCACCTAAGCACTGAAAGAGACCTGAAACATATTTTCAGTTTAAGTTTCAGGAAATAAAGTCTTGCTAGTAGCTCCTGTGTGTACACAACATACTCCTCTCCCTCGTTTCCACCATCATCTTCCGGCAACAACTTGCCTCTCGTGAGATTTTAGAGTGAGAATTGACCTTGAGCAAGACTTCTGTTTCTTGTTAAAGAAGTGTCACTGGGACCATGTACTACTTTTATTCCAAATTTTTTTGTACCTACTATTACATGAGAACACAATTTCTTTAAAGTGACCACCGCCTCTGAAGGAATTAGCCAGAAAAGTGGCCAAGTCAGCCCTCTTCCACAGCATTCAATCCAAACGTCAGCATTTACCTACCCAGCTGTCTGTTTGCAGAGCAACGTGTCCCTTGTGTATCCAATTTGTAAAACATGCTTACTTTCATTTGGACCCCAACACTCTTGTCAATGTAAATCAGGTAGGACTCTAGGTCGGATCGATACAGACGTGAGAACAGATTCACTCTGTACACCCCAGGGACTCATCAGTGACAGGAGCCTTTTACTCCAGAGAGTGAACAGACATGTGGGGGATGCTGCTATGAATTGCAAATGGGAAACTACTGACTTTCCTGCTATGCAAACTCCATGATGTATTAGCACACTTGGGAAATATGTGCCTATTGCACAAAGCAAGGTCTCACTGCATGATGAGTACTTGCTCCCTGAAATGCCCATTCTGTAAGAATAGACTCAAAACACTGCATCTGCTCTAAAAACAGAGACGTGATCTGCAGACCCTGAGAATTTGAAGTGACTCTCATTTCTGCGGAAATCTGTTTGCACCTTTAACCCGAAAAGGGAACTCGTATCTTTGCATCCCACGGAGAATTCAGCCTGAACTTTCACTATGCTGTGTAGAGAGTAATGGGTACACAGTGTTGTTTTTGTCTGCTCACTTATTGTCTTTCTCAAGTGTTTAAAGTTCAATTAGGGACACTCTGTGCTCCGACTTGGAGCCATTAGATTTGATGCAAGTCTGTGCTCTGAAGAGATTAATTCAGCTGAAGGACAAGTTTGACACTTTCACTCATTTCCCTCCTCTCTTAATTTAAACTCAAATGGTTATTATTAAGCTTCCTGTGGGGATTTAAAATGTTCAGAAGTTGTTAAACCTTCCAGTGCATCCTTGTGCTCACTTGTAGTTAGGGTATTGAATTTGATTCTGACCCAAATAGCTGGATCGGTTGTCGGTGTCAACGGGCTGATCTATAGGCTGTTCTGTTCACTTCAATAATGTGCATACTACGCATGCTACAGTGCGTTAGTAGACCGTAACATTTTGCTAGGAGAGCTAAAGTAGCATTTTTAGCAAGCAAGCTATATGAAGAAGCAAAGTATAATAGCTAGCTTCTCAGTATCATTCTCAGTATGGATATCATGGAAGAGGCTGCATGCAGCATAACCGGACTCAGTAGCCTCTATAGCAGAGGTAAAGAGACCGAAAACAGATGTTTGAGATGCTAAAACATACAGACGGAGAGCTGGCATTCTTTCTGTATACACAGTCCGACTAGTCAGTAATATTGCTGTGTCTTGTCTTGTAACTTAAGAGGTAGCATCTCTCTCTGTTTTTCTCTGAAAAATGTTAAAATGGGTTGCCAAACATACTTGGCCGGCCTGTCCAATTAAAATCTATGTGTGGTAAACACTGCACAGCTTATTCATTTTACACTGGTATCGGATCGGTATCGATATCAGACATGAAAAAGTAGTATCGAGCCATCTGTAGTTGTAGTGACCGTTGCCAGTAGAAGCTCTGACTTCATGTGTTTAGTAAATTTCCTCATCAGTAATTGAAGGGTGATTGGCATAATACTCGCACACTTTAGGTAATTTCTTTGAATGCAACAACAGCGAACAGCAGCTGAAATAAAGAATTAGTTTATGCTAAGATAACTGACTACTTGTGTAGTTTCATATTTACTGTACATACATGAGAGTGGCATCAATCTTCTAATCTGATGCTGAGTAAGAAAGCGAATAAGCTTATTTCTCAAAATGTCTAACTTTTCCTTCAAATGATGGAGCATTATATAAACATTAAATATGAATAAAGGTGCCAGCTTAAACCTCGATATCCTCTGTGCATGCTCTCCGGTTCCACAGCACTTCATTTATCTCTCTCTGCTCATGTCAGGTCATTTAGGTTCATTACCCGTCAGCGGCTGATGATGAGCTGTGAGTGCCTGGCTGGAGTTTAGTGTCGTGTGCTACCTCATTGTGTGTGACATGTGGGTCCCAGCCCTCCGGTCCAGCGCTTGAATTATTGAACAGGTTCTGTTGGACTGACCTGACGGTGACCTGGAGCAGTTGCACAGTGTGAGAGTTGCACAGAGTGCGACTGAATCCTTCTCCCTGTGGGCTGTACGATACAGGGGCATGATTGGAGGGTATTACTGAGAACATATTAATAAATCATTAGTTACAACTAGTAGCAGAGCTGGGTTGGCTGAGAATAAGAATTGAAAGGGATTTGGAGGCATATTTATTGCATGCACTGTGCACTCAGGGGGCCCACATTTCAATGGCTGCTTGTTTCTCATTCTTCATTGTTGCTGCCGCTGATTATCAAATACTGAAAGAGCAAAGCAATTCCCTGTACATGTGTGGCGTGTACTGCAAGCATCAGGTGGGTAATTTTGCAGTATTGTCCCGACCCTGCCTCATCCTAACAAAAACTCCTTGTTAATTGTCAGAAATTCGGTTTGTGTTAATGCAAGTTTCAATGTCAAGCAACACAAAAACAAAAGAAGCAAAATAAATAAATAAATAGAAGCTAACCCTACCTACATAAAGACATTAGATGGAAACGTAAACAGAAATGCAAGGCTACAGAGCTCACTCTCCTCCGAATGAGCTGTGAAGACCAGTTTGTGCATGTAAGGATAGCTGAGAGGTAATGGTAGTCCTTGAGTTAATGGGAGGGCTGATCTGCTGAGAGGTTGTTACTGTCAAAGATGAAAAAGTAGCTGAAGCCACCCCTCTCCACGGTGCCATAAATCTCAAAACTTCACTCACATTACCGTCCCAAAGAGATGAAATTGGGGATGAAACTGTTTCCGCAGAATGTAGCTTAGTCCGCTTTAAATGGCCGTCTTTCTTAAACAAAAGTGACAAAAATCTGTAATGTATGTGAACAAATATGTTCTATGTGTCAGAAATTTGGAACAAAGCAGCAGGAAGAGTTCAGCTTCACTGAAATAATCCCACATGGTTTACTCGTAGCACTGACAACTTCAGACGAGAAATCTTCCTTTTCTTCACTCCCTGTTGGTGTTTCTCTCCCACATGTTGCCTGTGAAAAGACGAGTGTTTCAAAATGCAGCAGGGATCCATCTTAAGTTGAATCTTTAAAAAAATAATCATCTTCGTGGCTGGCAGCTGCCTTCAATTGAAGCGCGAGAGAGAAAGTGTCATCTCAATTCACGACGTTGTGTACTTTGTCACCTTTCCCTTGAGGCGCAGGTTTTTCAATTTCCTGTTCAACCTCAAAACCCAAAGACAAATGGAGAGCTTTGATAGCAAACACATACATAGAAAGGTTGGGGTGTTATGTGCCTTCTTAGGTCAGTTGTTATTCTCACAATCTACCCCCAAATACACATACATGCTGTCCAACAAACAATTTTCTACTTCCACAGGCTACAGCTGAAAGGCATCTTCTCAAGAGCCTGTTAAACGGAAAGGGAATTCCTCCAAGCAAGTTTTAACTTTGACATCTGCCAAACATCTGTTTCATTACGTTCGTCTCTGCAGACTGGTCAGCTCCGTGCTTCAGAGACAGACCAAATTAAAAGCACATAAAGTCCAAGATAAAAAGCCCTACTACCGTGATAATGATCGGTTCTGCAATTTTCCAGGGTTTTTAAGATCGCTGTATACCAAGACACCACAGTGCACTGATTTTTAAGAAAAGTAAATATTAAGCAAACAAGAAAGAGAGAAACAAAAATGGGCGTATGAGAGAACGGAAAGCACAGAGTAAATTAGATACGGTGTCAAGGTGTTTCTCTGCAGGAGAGAGTGATGGAGAGTAAAAATAAAGCATTTTGAAGTCATTTTCTGTTCTGTTGCAGTTTCCAGTGGATTAATAAAGGAGTTATTGACATTTTGGGAAATACTATTATTTACTTTTTTGTCTGAAGGTTAGATGGGAAGATCAGTACCACTCTGTTATCTATTCGTCGAGTATAAAGGCTACAGGCCAGCAGCCGGCTGCACCTTATAGTTACAAAATCCACCAACCAGCACCCCTAAAGCTCGGTAATTGTTTTCTCAATCAATTAGTTGTTTTAGAGTTAGCTTTAGAGACGCTGGTAGGTGGATTTTGTTACCTTTAGACAGTTAGGTTAGCTGTTTCCCCCATGGTTTCAGTCTTTATGCTATGCTATGCTTACTGGCTGCTGGCTATAGAATAGTTTGATATTTATTTAAATACTTGTATAAAAGTATATACAAGTAAGTTTATACTTTATAAATGTCTTTCTTGCTGAGAGTACAAAATTGTAAAAACTTCCATTTGTGGTTTTACAAGTAGTTTAATGCTGGACAATATCTTGGCCAGACGCAGGCATTTTTACACTGTGTTTTCTGTGCTAAGCTAAGCTAACCGGCTGCTGGCTGCAGTTTCATATTTAACTGACAAATATGAGGTTGATATCGATCTAACTCTCGCCATGAAAGCAAATTAGGGTATCTCCCAAAATGTTGATCCAAACAAGTTCGCAATCGCCAAATAACTATTTTGTAGTTTAGTCTTCCGTCTACCTAATCCTGCATCCTCCACTATGAATTATTGAAGAATATTATATTGGTGTAACAGTGAAACCTTTCATAATAGAAAATCAAAAGGCAATTAACATGATATGGAGGGACCTCAGGTGCATTGAATAAGTCATCAAGTGCGTGAAATAGAGAAAAAAACGCTGTGAGTTTATACTTCCAAGGTTGCTGCTGGAGAAATGAAGACGGTAAAACATGATGGTTTTGCCACTTATTCTTTTCTCGCAAAGACAGTGGTGTCCTGCTTTCACAGACAAAAGGATATGTCATCTTGCCACTGTTCTCCTTTCTCTTCCACTGTGTCGCAGAACACTATTGACCTTCAGTAAAAGTATCTTCAAAAGGCAGAAGAGGGACATGGGACTACAGTACGTGAGTAATGTACTTTCTGCTTGTGCTGGCCATAATCCTGCAGTAGAAACACACTCTTTGCCTCCTATTTCTTTTTTATCATCTTATTATAAAAGCAACATCCAAGGCAAATGCAATCATGTTTTTTCTTCCTCACATGCAGTAGAATCAACCACGCCTGTGATTATGATGGTTTCACTACACAAGGCTGTGTTCAGCATAAATGTGTGGCATGTTTGACAGCAGTCTGAGAGTATTAGGTCAAAGAGATGTGGAGAGTCTGACCTGTGAAGTCTGCTTCCATCCAACATCAAGAGCTCAAGAGTTAAAGATGTAGCAACTATAAGAAATTCATACTGAGGGGAATATTCTGGGCAGCAGATGCTTCAAAGCAAATGCTCAGTTTGTGTGTGTGTGTGTGTGTGTGTGTGTGTGTGTGTGTCTGTGTGTGTGTGTGCGTGCGTGCGTGTGTGCGTGTGTGTGTGCTTTTCCCATCCATAATATGGTCAATACCATTAAACCCCACGATGCGGCAAGGTATCCTCACATGTTTTTAAAAATGAATAATGCACTCATAGGGAAATGAAGAAGTGGCCTTAAAACAAGCTTTAAAAAGCTAAAAAATTAAATGAAATAAAATAAAATCAACACATTCTCTCAAAAAGACACAGTGAGATACAGTTGAAAATGTGCAGATTATTTTCTGCGGTCTACTTTAAATTATGTATTTATTGAAAGTCCATACCATCTATGAGTTTTTAGGTATGTGATTTTTTTTTTGTTTAAATTATAAATAAACCCTGAGGCAAAGAAGCACTTGACACTGCATCAAAACATTTGTATCCAAAGGACATAAAAAAGAAAAGCCTTGAACTTGAAAGAAGTGTGTCATATTTCCATTAAATGTTTTAAAGGTGCCATCTGATATTTATCTTTACTATGTTTTATGTTTTAAAGGACTGTTTTGATGTCTTCATGCTTTCCCACAGGACTCCCTAAAAAAATCTTGACAACATCCCTACTGAGGCTAGAAACACAACTCCTTGTTGCCCTTTAAATTACGTGAATTTAGTTGCATGCGATGGGAGCAACATCGTTAATTTACAAGCTCCAGTACATCTACTTTTTTCCCTACACAAGTCTGTCAGCAAACAAGCTCTCTGTTCTTAACTGGAGCTCACTCAACAAGCAGCACATTAAATGCAACAGCAATGCACTGCGAAGACTGTGTTTGCTGTCTTTGGTGAATGTCTTTACTTCATATTTGCAGATTTTATCTGTTGGGATCCTTGTCTAAACAATGTAAAACGTAGCCGATTTCATATAGACAGTGAATATCTGAAAACTTTACTTTGCAACAGCAGCACTGAAGCTTTTTCACTTTTAAACTTTTGATGAACAGACTGCAGACGCCCTCTCCGTGTGCTGAATCCAAAATGTGCTGCACAGACTCGGGCAGTGCTACAGTGTGGCACTGCTGCGCCCAGAGTGTACTGAATATACAGAGGAGCTAATTTCAGTTAGCTTATTCACTGGCTTTTTTTTTTCTTTCCCTCATTCCCATTCATAGACTGTAGGTTTGATTGGAGGTAATGATATTCCTCTTGCTCTCTGGAGGTGCAGTGTGCTGAGGCCTCGCTGAGCCACAGTCAGCACAAACCTCACCCGTGCTGACTCAAGCAGCGAGGGAAAGCTCCCACAGCGCCCGGGTCTCCCTCGCAGCTTCCGAGGCCAAGGCTTAGTGAGGGGCTGTGTCTGTAGCAAGTCGGCTGAAATCGTTGTCCACACGGAGGAATGCCAGCTGAATAACAAAAAGAGTTCAGTTGTTAGTTGTTTTTTTTATCATTGCTTTCCACCAACACCCCAGGGCTGTCTCTGACTTATTCACCCCACACTCCTACAGTTTGTTTGTCCATACATCTGTCAGTTTCCTTCCTTCATTTTCCCTTTCACTCTCCGTGTCAGTCTCTCTCTAAGTCTCCATCTGTCCGTGTGTGTTTGTCTGCCTCTGTTTCTCTGTCTCTAGTCTGGGCTGGATCTCTGTGCAAATATCCGACACAAACCACAGCTTTCTTTCATTCCCACTCTGTCTACTTCACCCTCCACCGCCATCCTCGTTCATCCTGGTGTGAGTCAATGCTGACAAACGGCAGGCATCTCCAGGTTTACCCATGGGTCTGATCTCTGCTGGCAGAGCCGCCGAGCTGCGACAGATCGATGACAAATCCTGTCAGGCTAGCTCGCTGTTATTCAAGGCTAGATTGCATCTGAAAGACCATGCGCCGTGCAGTTAATGAATTAAAGAAGTGTCCAGCCAACCTTGATCAGATCAGCTGACAACCATCAATATCTTCTTTTTTTATGGAGGTTTATGGAAAGAAAGAGTGATTGTTGAGAGAAGAGTAACCAGTGCTTGTGTTGTTATTGTGCTGGCCTGGCTCACTGTTTATTTATTTAATGTCAATCAACTCCAGAGCTACAAAACATAGAAGAGTGTAGCTATTTTTATACTATGCTCTAAGCTCAAAGATACACCATATACTTTCTTGACCTTGGAAACAGCAGCTTGACAAAAAAAGAAGAGAAAAGAAGAAGAGAACACAAGCTCCAACGTATGCCGGGTTCAGCCTGCATGATATTTTTGTCTGTGCCACCCAACTACAATGTAAGTGGTTGCCAGCTAGCCCTGTGTGTGATTTTAAAGAGGAAACAATAACCCTTCATTAACGGGAAAGGATAATGGGCTAATACATTATAAAACTACACCAGTAGGCTATTAGCACACGTGCCAAGTAAGGCTGTAGCAGGCAAAACCTCTGTGTGTGTTGAAATGAGCAAAAGTGTGTTTTATAGCTAATTAATTCAACATTTTTATTGCAATAGGGATTTTTCTTCTTTAATAAGTTATCTATATAATCTGATATCAATAGTCCAATCAAAGTTTGGATATAGATCGTTCAATAATCTTTCAAAGTATGGTACAGCAGCTGAAAACTGTTGCTTCTTTCTCCCCCTCTGGTCCCTCAAACATGGCAAACTGAAGCAGCAATGGCATAAAGAGTAATAAACTTAAATGCATTTGATGAAACAAAATTACCCTCTGCTTTATAATTTGAAAAATAAAACAGCCTCATATAGCCTTGGCATGGGAAGATGCTCTTAAAATGTCTTGGTGTAATTACTCCCCTACAAAGCTGCAGGCTTTTCTTTTTCTGGTTAAAAATACAGAAGGCTTGAATTTTTAGGGGGAGTGTTTATGCCGGAAAATAGATTTTTAGGAACAGAAGCAGCAGTGTTTCTACAGCTGAGAATCTCTGTGGGGTTTCTCGCCATGCTCGTGGTCTTACTGTGACCAACCGCTGGCTTGAAACACAATGAATGTTGATAGGCGTTAACAGAGGTGCAGCTACTATTGGTTCACTTCCACTTGTTCATTAACAGCACTGCAGCAAAAAAAACACCATAACTGTCATATAAAAGTAACATTTAAAAGCAAAACTTCTTAACTTTACCAAAATAAATTGGAATTACATAAATTAAGCAAACTATGCCATTTAAACAGCATTTTTTGGCCGTTATTTCAAACCGAAACCAGCACAAACTAAATAACCCTTAAGCCACCTCTCTGTTACAGCTGAAAAACACATCTATATGCAAAAAGTTCATTAGATGACTTAATTCAAAAACATACTGTGAGTTTATTCAGCACTGACCTTTGAAATGACTCACTCTCACTTTCTCACACAACTTTTAGTCTCCCACTCTTTTAATCATTTGCATTTTCCATCATCTCTCTGAAATAGCAAAAATAATGCAGAGAGCACAGACCGGTCCACAAAACTAATTATCATCTGTAGCACAAGAGCAGGGGGGTCCCTACAGACAGCCCCTGACAATTTCTAGCTTTAGTGTACCTTTTCACTGTATTGCTTCGCTCATAGAAAAAGCAATACCGAGGACGAGGCAAAGAAAATGAAATATTATTATATTGCTACTTTAGGATCAGACAGAGAAGAATTTTCACTCAGGCCACCAACCTCAACCAGCTGGCAGCACAAACCACGCTCAGCTTCCCTCAAGGATCCATTTCTGTACCACTTCAATTCTGGTCAAATTATATTCCCCAGTATATTACTAATACATGTAGGATGAGGATTAAAATCCATAAGGATGTATTCATCTATCTATCTATCTATCGATCTATCTATCTATCTATCTATCTATATCTATCGATCTATCTATATCTATCGATCTATCTATCGATTTATCTATCGATCTATCTATATCTATCGATCTATCTATATCTATCGATCTATCTATCTATCTATCTATCTATCTATCTATCTATCGATCTATCTATCTATCTATCTATCTATCTATCTATCTATATATCTATCTATCTATCGATCTATCTATCTATCTATCTATCGATCTATCTATCTATCTATCTGTCTGTGTTGCACAGTCGCAGACAGGAGCAGGAGGGAAGAGGGTTTTCACGGCAGATAAATTCATCAGTTATTTAGTAATTAACACAAAACAGGCAGCCGTGATAAACCAGTAGACTAAATGTGTTCCGCTGTGACAAGCTGAAAGGCGCTTATCTTAATATCATAATGTTTAAAATCCACAGCAATTATTCTTCACAGAGGCGTGAAATTGATTCCAAACATTTTTCTTTTTCTCCTCCTCACACGGTTTGATCTCAGCTCCCCCTAGACAACCTTTGATGAAATTCAATTTTGAACAACGACACATTATGCAGCTTTTACATGTCTCACCTAAAGATATCAAATTTGGATAAATTGATCTGTATAGTCTGGATTAAAAAAATTTTTTATACTTGTATGGCACAGGATACAGTCCGACTGACACAATCAAGGTTGCTTAGATGGCTCAATTAAAATGAATTGTGTACTTCATGTTTTACGGGTTTTACAAGCTAAAATGTTTTGTCTTCAAACAACATTTCTGTGTGTCTAACTTTTATTCAAATGGCTACGAAAGCCAGAGTGTGATGGAGACAGACATTCATGTACTGACAGTTGTACAGCAGGTACAGACTGAAAAAACTGAAGCACTAATAGCCTCACAATATGGAGCTCTGGGAGATCAGCGCCACCTGGTGGAAGTTGCATGTAAACATGAGGTCTACCACCCCGAGCAATGTGGAAACATTTCTAACTTTATCTTGTTTCCGGCTGATTTTTACTTGGTTTAAGACATTTTCAAGAAATTCGCTCATTGGATCGAGGCAGAGTGAAGACATAAAAAAATGTGAGACTTGATTGGAAAGTTTCCTTTAAAAATGGAATATATTCTGACATTATCTCATTCAAATAGCAGATTTGACTGTATTTTCTTCAAAATTGACACTTTCACTTTCTCATACTCCTCACTATGTGCCTCTGAAAGTCTTTTATCTGTCCGTAGCTAACCTCACATGCTACTGGACCCATCAACCCAATGTTTATGTCCACATTTGTGATTGTGTGCTCAAGGACCTCTTGTGGTTGCAGTGATTCACATTTTATGAAGAAAAAAAACAATAGTTTTTTAATGACTGACCCTATTGTCAAGTTTTCAGCAGTATTCACCATTTTACATTATGCATTACAACATAGCAAAAGGCCACATTTTGGCCTTTGTCATGAAAAGTTTGGTCTCATCTTGAACCGGCGCATCTGCAGTTTGATTCCATACCCAAAGATACATTAAAGTTAGGCAAATTACCATATGAATAAATCCCTGTTCTTATTATCTTTGTCACCATCTTAACTGTAAGGGAGCTGGGAGGGAAAATTGAGTGAGATTCAACTCTTTTGTGTTTGGGAGGGAAGCAGGAGGGGGTTCATTTTGTGTGGTGTGTTAGAAGAAAATGTTCTAAATAAATAATTATGTTTAAATTTATAAGTTTAAACTTACCATTCAATTTATTGTTTACTTATTAAGTTCATACACTTAGGCGAACCGCTCAGTTACAATAGCATTACACTATTCTATGCCTCTTAAAATAAAAAAACGCTTTATTACAGTCGCTTTGGTACATTTCTCTAATAATCCTTAACATTTGGAAAACATTAAGAGGATTTCTCGAAACAGAATGCACAAACAGCACAACACAGTGGATTACCTGCAAAAGCCTGTAACTTGCTCTAAATCCTTAGGCTATCTCTCAAAGGTAAATATTTCTGTTAGTAAATATTTCTGTGCGATCAGAATGACAAGTCCTTGTGTCATTGCTTGCAAGATACTCCAAATGTTTCACCATGTTGTCCATATAACAGTGTACTCTGTAAGTATTTTCTTATGCAAAATATGGCAAAGGTTTGGATGACAATGATTGAAAATGCACACAGCTGCACTTTTCTGTATGGAACTATCAATTTTGACAGTACAAAGATACACATTACTGCATGTGGGAGATTGATTGCAAATGACTGGACAGGATTCACAGTTGCGCCTTTACTGTTTGTACTGTAATTTGTTGACAGAGCATGTCTTTGTAATACAGAAAAGAAAAAACACTGTTTTACAGCACTGCATAGCACGACAGGAAAAAATTACAAAATTAGAAATGCAAACTTGGGAAACAGCCCCGGGTTACAGATTGTCATCCACACTATAACGGATATCTTCATCAATTCAGGACATATTTATAAAAAAAGGTAATACATTGTGATTAACTTGACATAAGCAATTGATAATGCAGAAAAAAGCAGACAATTCTACATAACCACTTTCATGAATGTGTCAGAATCATTTGCAATTTGCTCAAAAGAATGAGCAATTGCTTTTATGACGTGTGACTAGATGATGAGGAGGTTGAACAAGTAGTTTTGAGAATTTCACTTCTGATCTGAGAAATGTACCAAAGAAACTGTTAAAACTTTGCCTGCATTTATATCTGTAACAGCTTACTTTACTTGTAGGCTATAGTATTAGTAACTATCTAATAAACAAACGAGGCAAAAATTGATAAATCTTAACAACAAAGATTTACTCAAAGTGACTTTTACTCAGGTTTTACTCAAATCAAACCATATCTCAAGTTCATGGGGTGAAGGGTCAATAATTCACTCAAGCATCAAACCGATAAATAACATACCCAGCTATTTAGCAAACTCTGTACAACCATTAGGACGCAAATGTTGCTTGGATTGTTATAATAACATGTAAAAAGGAGTTACAACCAAGTTAATTTTGTTCATAAGGACCAGGGCAATTATTATGTTGATTGACAGCAAGACAGACCAATTGGTTCGTTTGCAAGCCTCACTTAAACAGTGGGTGGGATGCCGGTGTTCTGCTGGGACTGATATGGTTAGAAGACTTGCTTAAGATGCTTAAGAGCCTACGCGCACCTCAGAACTGTCAGTGTAAAATGCTCTGCATGATAATCCTGACTGTCTGTCTTGCTTCATACAGTTTTTATTCTAGGATGACAGGAGAACTCAGCACAAGTCCAAACTTTACAAGACAACAGCTGCAATTAGGAACATACCTCCATGGGGCTTTCTTGAGTGCATGTTGTGTCCAAGTAGTCATTACTGGGCCCGGCTGTGTGTTATCTGCCTTTAAAACTGTCAGCAGCAGCAGCGTTCATCTCCTTGAGGCGACTGCTGTGCGTTGGAGCTGCTGGAAAGTTGGTTATTGAAAAGCAGACTGCAGTCCACAGCCGATGGCTGCAGTTCATTTCTAAAATACAACATTTCAGCTTTGGCAGAGAACATACCACAGTTCAACATTCAGGATTTTTTTTAATAAAGGTTGTAAAAAGTACCTTTATTCATCAACCAAAGACTGAACTGTGTACACTCTGTTCCATCTTTGTTGTAATCAGCTTTTAAACTGAGATTCAGCACTGATAGAGAATCCTCCTACTCATACACGACTGTGCTTACCATAAACATCTCTAGTGTGTGAACTGCACTGTGTGTTTGAGACTGTACTGACTCACAGTCACTTTGTAGGGCCTTGAATCTGGATTACCATTTATTTTAGGGATAACACTTGGTTTTTAATCAAGGTTAGCGGTTAGTTTTAGCTTCCAGAAAATCACAACTCACAACTTACAAAAACAGGTGTGTGTGAGGGCGGGAGGTGACAATCCTGTACAGAAAACCTTTACCATGTTCCCTGAGTATGCCTTTGCTATTAAATAAAACAATAAATAACTCAACTGAATCTCTCTGTGCGGCTAGATAGCAGTAGGGTTTTAGTGATTTGGTGTACTAGCCCTTGAAGTTACCCTTTATCCAAGGAAAAATAAAATGTTTGGTAAAAGTCAATTAGGTAGCCAGGTGGTTAAGACACACATACAACCACAATGTCCCCAGCTCGACTCTGACCAGGTAACCTCATAACGTGTCATCCCTCTCTCTCTACCTGCTTTTCCTGTCTGTAGCTCTACTACCACTGCTCCTTTAAATAAAGGCAAAATGCTGAAAATTAGAAGGGTTGCCTTAAAAAACTTTATCAATGCATCTTTAATTGATTAGGGGTCTTGTAGTGGGACATACTGAAAACAGATATTTCTGGTAATTATGAATATAAAATGTGCAGTTTTAGCAACAATAAGCTATTTTCATAATGGTGGAGCATAAACTGGTGCAGGTAAAACATAATAACTGGCACAGTGAGACTCATCTACATGTTGCACGTTACAGCAACAGCTGGGGACTGGTGGGCTGAAGTGCTGTGTGCACTCACAGAGAAGGCTCCCTATGAGATGGTAACAAAAACATTCAAAATATGTGTTGGATACTTACAGACTTTTTATCTTCAAATAGCCAGCAGATGTGTCTGTGATCTCAGTGTGAGGATGTTTTAACTTCTAGAAAGTAAAGTATTTCAAAATCGTTTTTTTTATTTAGGACTTTATAAAACCTAAAGAGATGAAGCATTACTAGGTTTAGAGTTACAGAAAAACAAATGTGAAAAACAACATTAAATACACTTAGGGTAACTCAAATGGAAAAAGAGAATGTACAACAGAGAGAAATTCTTGCCCACACAAATTCAAACTACCCCTACTCTATTACACATCTATACATACGACTCTTTTCTACAAAAAAACACGCATGAAGTGTTTAATCCACAAATTTCACATTTATTTCTATGTTGCTTGGTCCTTTAGGAGACCCTTAGGTTATCTAAGAAAATCAGATTCACTATTTAAAAGCAGAGATTTTTTTCTGAATGATTTTGTGTGTGATTGTTTTGTGGTCAATGAAGTCCATGAAGATTAGGCATATACAGAGTGATTATCTGGCAGGTGTTGATTCGGTTGTCATGTTATTTCTGAAATCTACTTGTGCTGGCTCATGACGCCCCTGAGGAAGTCTTCAAAGCGTGGAACAGAGGCCTCCTTGGCGGGCTCATCAGCAGCTTTCTCCTCGGCAGCGGCGGGCTCATCAGCTACAGCGGCGGGCTGAGCGCGTCGCAGGCGGCAGTTGTAGTCGAACTCTGGGTCGCAGTCGGGGTCGGGCAGGATTATGCCATCCTTGCTGGTCCCTGGAGCCACTACACCACCGGGGGAAGAAAACTTGCCGCAGTTGGGGTCGAACGGATGGCAGAAGGTCTTTGCTGGCGCCTTGATGTCGGCCTTGGCCTCGGGGCCAGACTTCACCGGGGTGCAGTCTTTGTCATAGTGCACATAGCAGTCGTAGCCCTCCTTGGTCTTGCCACGGACGCCAAGTTTGTAGCGGACCTGGTTGATTGATTGATTTGTGTTTTTGTTCAAAACAGATGCAAAGCAGAACGAAGTGAAAGCATTATGCAACACCCATTTAATTTCACTACATCATTTAATAAACCAAATGGAAAGGAACAGACGAGTAATAAAATGATTCAACAAGCAAGATTAAACTAGATTAGTCAAAATAATGAACAATTTAATCCTAGTAGCAGGACTTCAAATTCAGACCTGGTGTTCGGGGATCTGTGGTGCGGGCCTGCGCAGGGCAGCGGCGGCTGCCAGTATGCAGTATGGGTCATAGGCAGGGTCGCAGGTCAGAGGAGCAGCAGGAGGTGAAGGCTCATCCTTGGGGGAGTACTCCAGCACGGGCTTGGTGAGGCCGGACAGCTTGGTGGCAGTCAGAGGGTTGCAGTCAGCGTCAAAGAGAGGGTTGCAGTGTTGCTCTTTAGGGGCCCCCACTGCAGCAGGAGCAGCTCCATTGGTCACACACAGAGGATCGACTGCTGGGTCACAGCTGGGGTAGAGCAGGTGGTAGAAGCCGGTGGGGGCTTTCTGGACCAGAGGGGGCATGCAGTAGGGGTCCTTGGGGTCACATTTGAGGGCGGCGTAGGATGGGGCTGGGCCAGGGGCTGGGCGATAGCCATAAGCTGCCCTCAGGTGATACTGCAGACACTCCACATCTTCAGGGTTGCAGATCCTGAGCAGCTCAGTCCTCTGCTCAGGACTCAGGAAGGGCTCCAGGATGGGGGCATAGTAGTAGAAGCCAGTGGGGCTCTTCATAGGCATGGGTAGCATGGGGGTGAAAATAGGGGCTGGCACCTTGGCTGGAGCTGGCTCAGGCTCCGGGGCAGCAGCCCTAGGGACAAGGGGGAAGAGGCAATAGGGGTCGATGTAAGGGTTGCACATCCTGACAGCAGCCGACTTGATGGGGGCGGGCATCACCACTGCAGCCTTTGGCTTGCTGGTGAACTCCGAGATGCACTCTGGATCATCAGAATTGGCACAAGTCTTGTAGATTTCACTGAGGTGCTTGAGGTAGTGGTTGAAGGTCGGGCCCTCCTCTGACCTGTGCTTGTTCTGCAGGTAGGCCAAGTACAGACGATCCATATCCTCAACCTGAAATACAGGGTGAAAAGGGGACAAAATGAATAAATGTACTCTAATTCAGTATGATTTATGTGCCGCACAGATTAATACTAAACTAAAAACAAGAGAATTTGAACAATGAACTGGATAAATGAACACATTCACACAAATCCTCTGAGCAGGAATGCATGTACTTTTGTCAGCTCACTGTCTTGTTACTCAAACCAAACAGCCTCACTCTTAAACCCCAGAGCTCTCACTGGTGCTAAGAATACATGCTGGAACATAATTTGCATTGAAGAGTGACTTAGCATATTAAGATGCATATTAATACTTTTATATCATCATGGTCTGTGCATTAAAGAATTAATTGCTGTGAAATACTTAAAGAACCAGATAAAATTACATCAAAAAGCTGCTTAAATGTGTCTTTTTAGGCCTAAAATGTTCAGTGCATCTAAGATTAAAAAGCCTCAAATTGTGGCCTCATTTATAAAAGTTGCTGTTTCTGTTGCACTTCTGACTGGGAGAAACTGAGTAATCAATGTGAAACAAACTCCACTCACTCCCTCCTGGTTGTGGGTCTCCGTGAAGTACTTGTACCATCCCCAGAAGTCCGGCAGGCGTTTGAACTGCGGCACATGCAGGACGGGGAGGTTCCTTCTGTTGCGAACCAGATTCTTCAGGCTCGCCGTGGCCTCGGCTTTCATGTTGTCAGACACTGCAGGCACTGAGGGGGGAGAAAGTGACCTAAATGAAGAGTGTGCTGGTGCCAGAATTTTACAAGTGATGTCGGAAGACTGAATAGAAATGTTTCCAGTATTTTTTATCCTCAGACAGACTTTTATTTATGTGTTGACAGAATTGTATTTTATACGGAATATTGTTTAGAATTAATGTTTTTATTTGGTCACGTTATTTTACATGTTTCAATAGTTATTTTTACTGTAAGTCAATAAACCTTCTGTAAAAATCAACTGCAACATCCTATAATTAGTAAATATTTTTTAAGTTATTAAAGGACTAGTTCTAACATTTTTAGAAATGCATTTACATGCTTTCCTGTCAGGAGTTAGATGCCTCTGTCCAGAGGTAACATAATCTACACCTCTAAAGCTTACTGACTAAAAACGTGTAATGGAGTGTAAAAGGGTCAATTAGCAATTTTGATAGATATAATCTTTTGATGTTAAAGATAAATGGGCTGAGCTTGTTTGTGTTTAGCTTTATATACAGTATGTGTTCAGAACATTGCCTTGCAGTTTTTGTTCCTGTTCTAGTTTTTGTTCGTGGATAAGTTGGACAAGATGTTCCTTGATATTTGATTTAAATAGATGAACAACAGGAACAAGTTAAAAATCATATAAAGCAATCCAATACAACACACTACAACACCACAAACTGAAGCCAAAACGGATCAACTCCTCTCTGAGACACAGCCAATAAAAAAATAACAATATAGCATTCACAAACCTACTCCCGGCAGAGTTATTGGATTGGATTAGTGCTGCAACTTGTGATTATAACGAAGCTCTTTTATTGAACGAGTAGCGCGGTAGCTTCCACACACGCTACATTTTCCCAAGCATTTCTGAAGGATCAGTAAGTGACGCCACCGCCACACACGGACCTGAATGTGCAGCCGGCAGAAGCGCTTCCGTGTGACGGTGACATCACGTACTGATCCTTGGGCTGATGTTTGCGACTTTGCTGCAGGGAATAAAGACACGCGCGACTGAGTTTACTTTCTATTGTGATAGTTATTGTAACACCTCCTGTAAGAAGGATCGGGGTCCAGCCTGGACACCTCTTCCTCTAGTGAGGAGGAAACTTTGATATGTAGTGACAGAAACTTGTTTCTATGTATGAGATCTCTCTCTCTCTCGCCCATTGCCACGAATGTTTAGGTTGCAATGTTGCCAGAGCACAAATTCACATATAAACAATAAAAAATATATAATTAATTAATGATGTGATAATTAAGTAACTTTATACAAACAACAATGGTTCTTTTGTTTGTTGCATGAGGAAATACATTTAGCTGCAATGATATGGCAATAAGTAGGAGAGTTTCTGTGTGTCTGATTTAGCTCCTCTCCCGCACGCACACACGCACACACACACACACACACAGGTTTTTAGTCTGCTATTGCTACTGTGGAATGAAGTTAGTTCAATATAAACCTATATATACATATATATATATATATGACCTAACTATAAAATATAAAAAATTAAAAGTAGCTTAGATGTAACTAAGCTACTTTAGCCACGTTGCTGTAGCTTAGTTTGCTACATCTCACTGGGGGGTAGCTTCTGTGTAGTGAAGCTTCATTTAATGAAGAGTAGCTAGTAGCTTAGCTCACTACATTTTCCAAGTAGCTTGCCCAATATATATATATATATATATAAGACAAAAAAGTAGGAAATTTCCCCATTTGAGAGACTGGATCCAGCTAATTATCCATTTCCCATGAAAACTTATTTAAATGGTTAATCAATTATGTTCATGTAAATAGTCGATAATCCCTTATAAATGTCTGTGATTTAAGTTTTTAATGTGATATAAGTTTTTTTTTTTTCAATTTATTTTTGACCTCAGTGACTGAAAAGCCAACATGTCCAACATGTCACATAACTGGTCCTCACCTCCCTCCTCCCTGTGCTGCTCCACTGGAACGGCCCCCAGAAACTCTGTAAAACACAAGGAGCAGCCACATTAGCAGCAGCAGGGACATTAGCTGACTAGGACCAGATGTTGAGCTTTCTCTCAACATCAGGGAAAACGCTATCCTGCTAATAAGCCCCTGGGTGAAACACTGCAGGTGCTGGGGCTCTGGCGCCCCAGTACAGGCAGCATCCTGCAGATTAAACACTCCCTCCTCCTCCTCCAGCCCCCCACCCAGCCCCATGTACACTCAGTTTGGCTTTGAACCAGACCCGTAGAGTTTGTGCAAATACTGGGGGCCTCCTTAAAGCTAACCTGTAAAACTACAAAGAGTGGGCCCGCACACAAACCAATTACCGATATACTGTAAAAGTAGGTGGAAGAGAGGGAACACGTCTGTGTACATCTCTGTTTCCACATGTGGACTGTCTTCTGTTCCACCAGGAGTTTTCTTCAGAAGTTTATGACTATGAGAAAACAGCCAAGTCAGCTTATTATGGCAGAAACTTCCGGTCCGTCTAGTTTACTAATTTGGAAAATCTCCCAGAGGAGCAGGCATAGATGTCTTTTTATGACTCTGGAAAGAGTGTGAAGTAGTTCAATCAACATGGCAGGCTATTAAAATACAGTATCAAAAATAAATGTATTTGTAATGCAAACATCACATGTGATTTTTAAATTGTTGCATAATTTATTACTTTAAATTATTATTATATTGTTCCTGATGCATTTAGGTGAAAGTAGCATTTTAATGTTGTAGTTGTTCAAAATTCTTTTACTTAATTAGGCTAGTTTAGCCTAATCTGTGTCAAAATTTATAAACTGATCGTGCATTTTCTGTGTAAAGTCCCAACCATAAGAGTAACTAGAAACTATGTCTATCAGATAAATGTAGTGAGGTAAAATGTTCAATATCTTCCTCTGAATTTTACTGCATTAGAAGTAGAAGGTCACACTCAACTCAAGTATATGATACTTGAGCAAGTGTACATCTCAGTAAATGAACTGATCACTGTCAAAAACAAACACATTTAACTAAAGTGTTCTGTAAGGCAAAGGAATTAGGATGATTAAATGTATTAAATGTATTCTTTTACACAAAATAATGGTTATTTTTCTGCCGTTTTTCAAATGTTTGCTGTTTTTCTTCTGTGAAATATTTATTTACCCTCCTCTGGCTTCTAAAATCCCTTCAAATGAAGAAAGAAACATCTTGCTTTGGACTTTTAAAGTGAAAGGCATAACCTGTGACCAGGGGTTGCAAGTAGACACGGATTTGTTTTAAGGGCTTATAAACTGGAGAGGTCGGGAACCACTAGTCTAAATGGTATTTTCAAGTTGTGTGACTGCTGCATTATTGTTATTGTGGAGAAACTCTAAATGCAACACATTTCAGCCTAAAACAAGTAAATCAAGTCTCACCAGGTAATAAAACAATAGATAACAGGAATCCCGTGTGGATCAGGGAAAGCGATGGTCGTCCAACCCGTGCCATTTTCTGTTTTATGTGCTTCCTGAGGTAAAAGACAGAAACAATGTTCACTGATCATGTTGGAGCTGGATTTCAGAATGGTTAACACAGTATGAACTTTTGGCATTATACTGTCATATTACAATGCATCCAGACTTTGATTGATGACTATGTCTTGTTTTTCAGCAAATTGTTAGATACGGAACTGAGAAGACAATGCACTTGGAACAAAGAGAGAGCTTTTATTTAACTGGCTGCTGCCAAGACAATAGAGAGGATTGGGAACATGCTGTGATAGAGCTTTTCAGGGATTACTGAGAAAAATAAGTCTTTAGTTGGGAATTTCAGAATATAAAGTAAAGCGACTGAGCTGAACAATCACACAGCCAAAAGCTTGTTCGTCTCCATTACTACACGGATGGCTGTTAAATTTCAGCTGCTGCGCTCAGAAAGAGAGATTGTCTTCTACAGTTTCACACTTGTGAATAAATCAGAGGACTTTTCATCCGAAGACAATTACATTGGAGTTGCAGGCATAAACTTTAGCACATGCAGCATCAGATCAGCATCAGATCAGTCCTTACCTGCAAAGGTGTTGAAGTTCTGGCCTCCTGTGATCAGGAGCAGCTCTCTGGATCGAGCTTCGTGAAGGGGAGAGGGGGCTTGCTGCACTGTGGCTGTCTGAACTGTCTAAACCCTCTACCTCTCTGCTCCCCTGTATGGGACGGACAGGCAGGGAAACATTTTTAAGGAGCCCACTTGATCATTAAAAACAAAAAGGCATGTCAAACTGCTCCAGCGTGCTGGTAGGCACTCCAGGATTGGCTCCTGTGCTGCCATCCATCCAACCAACAGGGGTCCTGTAATTAGGAGGGGTGAGCAACTCAACTCAGTTGAGAAACAAGGTGCCATTTAGGCCCAGCTTCTTTCCTCACAGGTTTGGAATTTGGGGTCAACATGCAATCTGAAATTGTATCATATCACTAGTTGATTTTGAGATTTACATAAATGGCTCAGTTGGCATGAACTTAAAAACTGTAAGCTGTTAAATCCACACAGCTTGAGGAGAGCAGATTTTTAAAGAAGTGCCTGCAGCTAATGCAGAGGTGGTGCTCATAAAACATTCGGTGGAAACTGTATACCAAGAGGTAGTTCTGGCATTCATGGTGCTTTCCTGATGATACACAAGGAGAAAAAGATGCATAAACAGGAACCTAGTGGTACATAACAAGCAGTAAGTAACAATAAACGCCTCTACTACTGGGAGGAAACTAAAGACATCAGTTAAATAAACCTCCTGTTTTTATTCCAGTGCTTCATCTCCATAAGAAGAGTCTCTCTGTAGAAATTGACTTGTAGAAAGAATGAAAACTATTTCTGAAATAATTAATGTGTTGCATCAGTATATTGACAAATGTGTGAGCAACATTGTCCAGGATGACAGGAACGTGACTCATTTCAGTGGTGCAGTATTTCATGCAAGAAGCAGTCGCACCAGCCTTTGTTCCAAAGTTGGAGTCATCCTTAAATGTCAGAAGTCTGTAGTTATTTTCTATCCTCTGAATACAATTAATCAGCTGTTTTAAATAGGAACTAAGGAGTTACATAAGGCCCCGCAACCTTGTACGCAGGAAAAGTGTTTGACGATGGATGGATGGAGTTACATAAGGAGCTGATGGAGGAAAATAAAAGTGTTGTCATTTGCTTACTCAGATTGAGGATTTTTTTCTTTGTCATTGGCTAGACCCATAAAACTTAATCAGTAAAATTAGATTCACATTTTCAAAAATATACAACTGCCAGTGAGAAGTATTCTTTTCCTCACTACTAAAAGAGCTTACTTTCTCGCACATAAATGTTTTTTATCCAGCAAAATGGAGGAAGCTGGAGTCATTACGGGAAACAGGCCTCATACAGAGGGCCACTAATGAAGCTGCTGCTGTCGGACTGCATAGCCATGAAGACCAGCATGCCAACACCACTGTTTGTTTGGTACACTCTCCTGATGCTTGGATTGTGCAACGTAGCCTGTCTCAGTGGAATATATATATATATAAAAGTATACAAAAAACACAATAGGTAATCTTTTATACCTTTAAGTATCCACTCATCGACATGTCATGTTCCAAATGTGTTCTTCTGAATTGATTTTAAACTGGATGTTATTGAACACTTTTTACTATGTAAAAGTGGATATCGTTACAATAATGTTTCACACAATTCAAGTGTTTGGGTTTGTTTGGTCAGGTTAACATTTGTGCTAACAACATTACCATTTATCTATCTATGTTTTAGCTATTTAAACCATTTATACGTAACTTTTAGCTAACATTATGAACGTTTATCCATAACATTAAGCTAATTATTTCACCATTTTATCCGTAACTTTGTGCTATTGTTAACTATTTAAACCATTTATCCATAACTTTTAGCTAACAATTTAACCATTGATCCATTACTTGATCCATTACTTTTACTAAGGTGTTTCAACCATTTATCAGTAACTTTTAGCTAACTATTTAACCACTGACGCATTACTTTTAGCATACGTACGGTATTTCAACCTTTTATCCATTACTTTTAGCTAACTAGTTAAGCAAAAGATGTTGATATCTAACTTCAGCTGAAGATAGATGTCACCATATTTTGATTCCTATTATCTTAAATTAAAAACACAACTAAATGATTTTATTGTGCCTCATGCGTCATCTTCCACTCATTTCCTAATTGCTGATTTTCTACAGTCATACAGTTTGTCCCCTAGGAATGTGTCCCTCTTGCATGAATGATGATAACTCAGCCTCGGCTATGATCCCTGCAATTTACACATTTCAAAATAACTGGGGCTGTCACAGAAGGAGACAAATGGTTGTCTTCTTTGGCTTAAAGCAGCATAGCCATCAGGAAAGATGTCAGTCTCTTTCTGTGCATGGAAAATTCATGGCAATTTAACAAAAATTTGGGTTAAGAACCCATAAAGCGTCTCATGCTACTTGTGAAAGAAAAGCTCATTAAAAACACAGACCCTTGTAAAAATGACTACGCCTGTCAAACGCTTTTATGTAAGCATTTCAGCTGTGGATCAAGTTTCACATCACATACTGAAAAACAAAAAACAAATCAGCAACAGATTACTCTGATAATTAATAATTAAAAGTTGTGTTGTTAAGTTAGATAAGGAAGAAAAAGATATCAAGGAAAAAAAAGATCTGGCAACAACTTTTAAACTTACTTTATTGGCATTTTCACAGCAAGAAAATAATGCATGTTGTGGCAATACGCCAGATAGTTAAATTTTCTCAGAGAGATCAGTGCTTACATCGAATAAGCTCTATTTCCCATTTATTGTCAATAGTCTGAATAGTTATAGTAGATCTGTGGTTTGTAGCTTTGAGTGAATTATGTTCACAAATATTGACTGAACAATCAGAATAACAGGCTGCCTTTGCTCGGAAATTTTTAGTCATGCTCGGCTCTATGGATGCCATGAATGGTCCTCATATGATGAATCCTAATGACTTTGGTGTTCCTCTGACTTTTCCTCTAGTGACACCATAAGGTTGACATTTGTGGTTCAAAGTGAAGTATCTTAACAACTATTGTTTGTATTACCATGACATGTGTTAGTCTCCATAGAGGCTCACTTCGAATGATTTTGGAGATCCCATCAGTTCATCGCTTTCAATTTTCAATACTTTGGTTTATGGACCAAATACCTGCAAAATTTCCAGCTTCAGCTGTACTTTGTGTTTAGTGCTAATTAGACAATGTTAGCATGCTAACACACTAAACTTAGATGGTGGACTGACTAAACATTATGCCAAGTTAGCATTTAGTTCAAGGCCCTGCTGTGCCTTAACACAGCCTCATAGACTTGTTAATGTAAAATAAATAATAACCTAATCTGTCTAATCTCTACATTGTCCTGCACACTAAGAATTTGGTATTCATAATAATTTGATAAAAGTATTTTTTCTGTTCCTTTAGAGATGGAAAGTTATACTGCGCCATGTCTGGACAGGCTAATCATGACTTCCCAACACATCTTTAATAAAGTTGATGATTTCCTGCCTATACATATCGTGTGGTTCCTTTAGCAAATCCCAAACAGATAGTACTTTGTGTGTACTGCTGTTTTTTTGAGTGTAATTAATACCATTGTCTTGTACACAACTGATTTTCGATGCTGACCCCACAGTTCTCTGTTTTGCTGATTCTGTACAGCGAGCTTTTTAAAAACCTGCAGTTTGCATTTTGTGCTCTTCAGAAGCCTCTTATCAGTCTTCAACTTCTGCTGAATAGTAATAAAACCTCAATATGCTGTTCCCCGAAACACACATTTTGACCTTCAGATCAGCATTCTCATTGGTGCTGATATTGAGGGAGTCTCTCATTATACAGTAAGTACTATTCAGTTTTGGAAATGATCAAATTTGCATGCCGACAAACTCTTCTGTACACAACATTTTTCAAGCAGGCTGTGTGCTGTTGACCTATAGGCTGACAGCTGCAGATGCCCATAGCACTCACATTTTATCACAAACACTGTCTTGGCTCTTTCATATTCAAGGCAGGTATAGGTTTCTGTTTATAAAGCTCCTCTGTTAAAGTTGCCATATCTTATTTTGTTTATTGGCTGCGGTATTGGAGTTGATCACACTTGCTCTGAGTGTGGGCTGATCTCTCTAGCTTTTACATTCTGCACTTCATATTCATGGAATAAACTGCAATACATCCTGTAGTTTAAGTGTTGGCAAAGATGGGACAATTCAATGATCTTATAACTAATCTTATTAATTATCAGCTCGGTAAAGGGCTGGGCAATATGGCTGAAAGAAATATCACAATATAAATAAATTTCCCATATGATGACGCAGCAAGGGTAGGCTAAATCTGAGGTTCAAAGCTCATTCTCGACATTCACGAGCAGTTAAGAAATCAACTTTTATTTTGTGATCTTTTAATTTAATATTAACTAATATTGTTTTCTTGCACTAGCTGTATCTGTTTTAATATCTTGTATTGACTTGCTCGCTGTTTTGGCCTCTTGGCCACTTACCTGGTTAAATAAAGTAAAATTAAATAAAAAAACTAAAGATTATTTTCATTATCGATTTAATGTGCAGACTACTTCCTTGATTGATCAGTTAATTGTTTGTCTTTTAAAATGTCAGCACCTAGTGAGAAAATTACAGTTTTTTTAAATCCAAGGTTATGTCTTTAAATGTCTTCATTGTCCAAACAACAGTGAACAACCCAAAGATATTTTTTTGTGGTCACATACAGTAAGGCAGCAAATCTTCACATTTAAGAAGCTTGATCAAAGTAAGTTGTTTATCAAAACAGTTGTCAATTCATTTTCAGTCAGTCGACCGTGTTGATCAGTGAGCTAATAGTTTCCACACTTTCCAGATCACATGATCTTCACCAGCAGGTGGAGTTGGATACGTCCATTTCTGAGAACTTTAAGGTAAATTTTACGGCGGTTCTTTGAGTGCTCGGTAAAACAGAAATTCAATCTACAATTCCAACTACATTTGCTGATGAAGATCATGTGATATGATCAAAAATTCTGGAAGAGCGGTGAGAGGGTTTTATCAACACACAGAAATGAATGAAACTGATGTTCAATACAATGAAATGTGTTCCACTGTAATGCATCAGAAAACATTTATGTCTCATTGTGTTAGTTTTAATATCAAACTGTGAGTGTTCTCACATGCACATTATTATCCTGGTTTTATTCCACAGATGTTTCTGTACATAGAACATGAGAAATCTGGTTATTCATATCCTTGTATACATAATTTTAACAGTATCCTGGTTTCTGATCCTTTGTGCACAATTATGTATTGATTTATCACCATGCCATTCTGTACCAACAAAGACTAATCAGAAACCTGGATAAACCTGGGCAAATCAATTTGGTATGAAAGTATTAAGTGCAAGGTATATTGAAAATATAGAAACATGTCAGCCATGTTCTCAATTTCAGTCTTTAAAATCCTGTAAAACGTTTCTAAATTCTGTAAAATGCTGCGTTTGACTGTCTACCTGGCTTCTATGAAAGACAAATATTAGTGAATGAAAAAATCTTCTCAGAGTCACACATAATTCCTGCCTCATACATAAAATATACTATTTATTGATTTTTGTCACATATAGAATCCATCACCAAAATACAACTGTAGCATAACTTCTGTACACATAAGTACAAATTCATGATGTAACATGATGCACTGCCGATATAAAACTTTTCCATTTGCAGCATGTTTAAGGGAGACTGCATATGGAGCCTCTGCCCACCATAAGTATAATTACGCTCCTAACAGGTGTTCTCCAGCACACTGAAACCTGCAATCCGTTTTCGAAGCAGTCAAAGACATGAGCACAATACAAGCTCATAATTTTAACATACCATATATGAAGGAATCCTTGGGATCTTAAGAATTTCACAACATCTGGAGCTGGGGATGACTTTTTAAGGATGTTTTAAAAAAGCCTAAACCTAGGACAACTATGAAAGTAAATTGTATGTCATTAGACAGTAAATGGTTGGTTTGCTCTCCACACAAAAAAAAATGTTGAGGAGAAGAAAAAAGGGCGGTGTGAATATCGTCCATCATCTCAGTCAGTGGATGTCATCATCATCAAACAGATCCTCAAAATCTGTTGAAGGAAAAATACAATTATTATATTAAAGTTACATAACAGCTGGAAAACGAAACACTGGCCATATTTCAAGTGTTTCTGCAAGCAAGGCATTTTCTCATAAAGCATCGTGCTGGGTGGAGGGGCGCAGGTGATAAAAGGATCTGGGAGTGCTTGCGGAGTGCCCTTCCTGTGGGTCTGATAGTTTGTGAGGTCAGAGGTCAGCAAGAGAACTGTATGAACAGGCATGGGAATATGTGCCACATCCTCTGTTACTGCAGGTAATCTTCATTTAACACTCACTAAGATCCAGCTTAAAGGAAAATAAGCTTGCATTTTTTAGTGAATGTAGGAATTGCTTCTCCTATATAGCCACATGAAGGGCCATGTGTATGTTTTTACTTTGTTTTGCTGCGACTTCAACTGTTTTCATTGACTTTGCCTTTTTAGAAATAGCACTTTTTATATTCTTTGTGATAGACAGAAAATTTATCTGCTACTATTCCGATAATGGATTCATCATTTTAGTCATTTCTGAAGCAAAAATGCCAACAGTTTGTTATTTACAGCTTCACAAAAGGAAGAATTTGATGTTTTCCTTTTGCACATATGATAGTAAATTAAGTATATGCGGTTTTTGGACTGTTGGTCAAATAATACAAGACATTTTAATACATCACCTTGGGCTAACCTTGGGTTCTGTATGTGTGTTTGGAGCTACGGATTTAGTATGTATTGTCATTTTGAACTTGTATTTTTAACAATGAATACAATTACCTGCCCAGGGACAGCAGACAGAAATCCACTGTCACTAGTAGCTAAATCTGGTACAAAACGTTTATTCTCCTTGTGTGAGATTTTTGTACATAGTCCCTGACAAATAAATGTAATAAACCTTTAGGCACGAAAATTAATTGAGAAAATATTCAGCAGAATAATTTTTGATGAAATAATAATCATCAGTTGCAGCCTTATTGTTTACCTAGTAAAATAAGAACAAAGACTGCAACGGAATATTATTTTTCATTTTCCCCCCCCGATACATTTTTTGATCTGAAAATCACAATCACATTAGACAAAAGGGCAGCAATCCATCACAATTGAGAAGTTGGAACTAGAGTATTAATCAATTAATCAGCGAATCATTACAGTGCTAATAAAAACTTGAAAAAGTGAACAAAATAAATAAAGGAATAAGGGTGCTACCAGGCAGGTATTCACATGCAATGACCGACCCACACAAAACGTCCAGACCCTGACTTTTCCTGAGATTTAATAAGAAAAATGTAAAAAGAAATTTTGAGTGATTGCCCTATGCTTTTATGTAAACTTTACATAGTGTTCTATTGTAGTGTATAAATAAAGCTTGCTTACTTTTGTACTGTTTGCAGTCTACATACAGTACATTGTGTGCAGACTTCACACAAGAATTTGCACCTGAGTTTGTTATCCAGACAGTCACAGACTGCGGTTTTAAAAGGTGTCATCAAACACACAGAACATAGAAATCAGACAGCACATGACAGAAAAACAACATTTGGCTCTAATTAAAGCCTTCCCCAAAAAACAAAACACATTATCTAAAATGAAAGACAGGTATGCTTGGGTGATGCTTCTGTCATGTTCCATTCTGTCATATGGCCGACAATATGCAGACGCCCAAACCCTTGGCATTAATATCCTGCTTTAACAGCATTAGCTCAACTGATACGGGATTTTTGAGGCAGACACCAATATCAACATCTAAAATTTTGATATGTTGGCAATATTTATCAACAAATAACATACACAAACATTTTAATAAGGAGCCCTTAAATTCATGCTTTAAAGACCACAAGATATGTATCAAGTGGGACATTTTACATTGGAAAAATAAACTTGACAGTGCCTCAAAGACTGTACTATAATTTCTTGTAACTAATCAGCAGACATATCCGCTGGTACCAATATCCCTGCTTTAAGTCATCTCAAAGGTGTTGGGTGGGGATGAGGTCAGGCCTCTAGACGTGCAGGTCAGTCATGTTGTTCCACACTGAACTCAGAAAACGATATATTTTTATGTACCTGCTTTGTGCATGATGAAACAAACTGTTGCCACAAAGTTGGAAGAAACTATCACTGTATGCACTATGGCATTTCGACTTCCCTAAATAGAACTAAGGAGCCACAGCACCACACCTGTATATGGTTGGTGGCATCCACATACCTTTGGCCAATAATGTATGAGTTATTAAATGTCCAGTCTGGTGTTTCTGTACACTGACAACCCATATAACCTCTAAAACCTTCAGATTTCAACTTGCCTTGGTTAACTTAACTGTGAATAAACTAGAGCAGCAAAAATAGATTATTTTACTCAATTTTAACTTTACAATAATTCAAATTTAAAACACCATGCAGGCAAATTGAAAGTGATTATGAACGTGAGGTGGTATTGTTTATGCTGTAATTTAAACCAAACAAACATTTCCAAAGAGATGAATTTGTGTTTGACTTGCAGTAACAGTTCAGTTTTGTGTCAGCATGGTGAGTAAAAGTTTTGTAAACAGCATGAGGACTACACCTAAACAATCGAGAGGGATCCAACTACAGACCTCCACTCCATATTGTACATCTAAATCACACAAATTACAGAATGTACACGCGTGTAAGTTAGGTTATTTGTCATTCTACAAAGGTAACGTTAGGCTTCAATGTTAAGAGCTAAGTAGAATAGGATCAAATAAATTTTAGGAATTAGCTGCTAGTTTCCCGTTACAATGTTATAATATGTAAATAATTAAATATAAATCAACGACAAAAACCCTCCCCCTATGTCTACGTGATTAAACTTTATAATATTTGTAGTTTTTGCGTGTATTTCCTTTCCTGACCGGCCTGACAGTGGAGGTGGCCTGAAAGAGGAGGTCTGTAGCGGAAGTGGCCTGACAGTGGAGGTCTGCAGTTGGACCCTCTTGAAACAATCACAAAACACTAAAGTTATTTTTCCCACAGATCTGCTGTAGCCTGAATATTTCTAAGCAGTGTGAAACAACACAAATTAGCACAAGCAGCTTTACTTTTGTGACTGTGAATGAAGTGAGCCAGTGTTTAAATGAATGAGCATTAAAAATCCCTTTAAAAATGTAGGCCAGGGGGATTGGAAGCTGCGTTCAATTTCGCCGAGAGACAGTTAAGTGGTACACATCTCAATCAGAAGGGAATAAAGCCTGCCACCCTAAATGAGCCTCATACAAAGCACATCCCAAGAGCTCCTGCTGAGAAGCCTGCGTGGAATCTGTGTCGCATATGGCGAGAAGTCACTGCCGTTTGATGTAGCAGCGCCTCGGGACAGGGTTCACACTACATTATAAAACACAGTGTGTAAAAGGGGGGTGGGGGTACAAGGAATGTTTTGGGGCCAGTAAAGAGATTCCCTGCTGTGGAACCAGCAGTACTCTGACGCGCAGAGGTGAAACAACATTATGTGCTAATAGAGTGAATCTGCTCTGACTGACAATTTCCTACTTGAAGATGACTGACTCCTCCTCAGTTTACTCCAGATTACCTGTGTAGAAAAATAATTTGCATCGGTACACATATTGGTGAAATCCTGTACTAGCATCATTACAACCAAAAGGTGTTTTAAGGCTCTGTCGAGAGGCGAAAGGGTGAATCAACACCTTTCAGAAAATCAATACAAACGTCAGCGACTGCACACTGTGTCAAGTCCACAGATCAGATTTAAATTCTGGTCTCTGTGGTCTTTTGTTTATATGTGGGGGGTTTGTGTGTGACACGACCCTCTCCTGCTGAGTCCCTCCAAACAAATACCTACTACAAGACATCCATTTCCTGAAAACATTTTTCCAGCCAAATGAAAATGTCTCCATGAAAAAGATCCCATTGTATAAAATCTGCTGAGCAGTCTGAAGTCCAAAGTTTGGAAGAATTAATTTAGCAGAAAAAGGACAACTCAACAGAGAAATTCAAATTATATATTCAATGGTGGTATAAAATGAGCAGTGGTACCACCGACCTTGCTACTTATTAGACTGTATGGCATCCAAATAGAAGAATAGAGCACTGATAGTAACAAAGCAGTAAAAACGAGGCAAGTACCAACCCTAACTCCTCCCAGATGAAGGCAATAACTGGAGTGATAAGCTTCTTCATCTCCAGACACATGAAGCATTGATGAAATGCAGGATAAGCTCCCAGTCTGCAGTGTTTCAATCAATCATTTGTCTTTGGGGTCTGCCCCAAATATTGCCCTGCTGTGTATCACTACCCATTGTTTAGTACTATTGGTGTGATAGAACATTTGGCTCACAATATTTTAAAGCTGGGGTAGGCAATGTTAGAGAAACCAGCTCCAAGTGAAAATTTCAGACGGAATAAAATAATCAGCCAAGCTTATTACAGTCCTGCAATAGCCACTTATGCCGGACAATTTGTGTGTGTGTGTGTGTGCGTGCGTGTCAGAGCATTTGATTTAGTGACTGCTGTCTTGATGTAAAGAGAATTTTAAAATATATAATAAAAATGCCTCTGAAATAAATTACCTGATGCTCACTTTAAATAGCTGACTTAAATATGGTTTGCTTTTATTTTGTGACCACCATCACATACAATTAAATAAATAAAATTATGTCAAATCTGATATAAAAGGTAACTGAATCTTAGCTTAAATTAGCTTTACACTACAGTACATCAGATTTTTACAAATGTATGTGTCTTTTTTTAATTTAATCAAAGAACATATGTATATGTATAATTCATACTCACAGGAACACTGAGTGGAGCGGAGGGGTCGTCACATATAGCCTGACAAATATAAAGTATATACACAGCCCTAGCCCTATTAAAAAGGGGTATATTTTCTTTGAAATAGATTACTGTATAGATAAGGCCAGTGGTATATACAATATCTGCAGATACTATGGACTAACAATAACAATAAAATCAGTATTTCCTCAACATTTTATTAGGGGTTCAAGTAGACTGTTTGGTTTTGGTGTTGAGAATGACAGCTTGTCCGGTGCAAAGGTAAGGCATGGCAAATTGTATATGTATATAAATAAATCGTTACCATTAAAGAAGTCAGAATGAACTGCCTTTTCATTGGCAGCCAGGTCCATCAGCAGTCCTGTGCTTCCCCCAGCCTGCCAGACAACAAACATGCAGCTCAGAGGCACAAATTTAAGCCACTAAAGACAAAACCAGCCTATGACCAAGTTTAGATCAATAAGTCATTATAGTTTAGTTGTGGTCAAACATAAATCTGCAGACAGTTTCTTTTGTACTCCTTTATGATGGTCTACAAACTACAAAATGAGAAATCTTATTTTTGAATCACCACTTTTTAATTTTGCTGTTAATCTCCCTGTTTTCATCCCAAACAGCATACAGCTTGTTTATCCAAAAAGTCTGCCTTTTGTTGAACTTTGTTCAGTTTATCATCCATTTTGTTAGGCTCTTCCTAATTACTTAAGAATTGTTAATTTTGCACTTGGTAAAGTGAAGTTGTTAGGTCGGGGATATACTACAAAATATCTGCTTACTTTACACTGTGATGTGTCTTACTTAGGATAACTTATTAATAAACAGTGGAGGTAAAAACAGTCAAGTCTTTTACTTAAATATAAATAGTAATACCACAGTGTAAAAGTTTTACAAATAAAAGTCCTGCATTCAAACTCTTTCTGAGGTAAGAAAACTCATCTCAGAATAATGTTAAATTTCTAGATTATAATTATTATTGAAGCATTATGTTTAATGTTTAATGTTGCAGCTGGTAAACTTCAAGCTAATTTTATATTGTTTTATATACTGCTTAACCTATAGGCTAATTTTTGATTTATATTTTGTATTAATCTAAATCTGCAACGTAGCTAATAACTGAATCAATCAAAAACATTAATATGTAATGCAGTAAAAAGTACTACTTCGGTACAGTATTTGAGTAAAGGTAGCATACGTTAGCGTTTGAAGAATTAGCTCTTATTCAGCAGTTGAAGTTATTTATGAAGGTAAAAACCTAGAAAAAAAAAAAAGAAGAGGAAATTTAATTTAAAGGCTGATTGTTGCGTAGGCTAAAGCGTTAGCTAGCTACTTAGCTAACAGACCTCATCCAGATCAACGTACGGCCCCGCGCCCTCCGGAAACATCTCATCCACTGCTGGTTTCATGGCGGCCGAGTTTGACAGATCCTTTAGTGGCATGGATGAACCAACCCACGAGGTATTATCGTCAGATTATCATCAAATTCTTAGCTAGAGAGACAGCCAAGAGACTGAAGTGCCGAGTGAAAATAAATCCGACGAGAAAGTCAAGTCAAGACACAAAGGTTCCGCAGCACGTTTGAGGTAAGTCAGGCTTTCACTAATAAAACTGTGTCATCAATAATATAATGTACAAACGTGTTCATATTTACGTAGTCCAGAAGTAATCATTGTTTACCGAGGCAACCGGTTTGTTTACATGTAAACATTAATTATTAACATAGGATACTTATTAAGTATTTTCATTGTTTTGTTTTTCCAAAGGGGATTTGAGCTGTTGGAAAATGCTACCAAAAGAAAAAAAAATAGGCCTACATTGTTGGGAAGTTAAAATGTATGCACTTTGCACCACAAGATCTTTCTTTCCTACATAATTATGACATGTCCCATACACTACGACTATATATGGCTTGCAGTTTAGTATAGCCTACCATATGTTTTGTATATGACAACCTTAAAGGCAAACTGACTCCAAAGCTTTGACTCTAAAGCTACTTATGGGTAAAACTGAAGGAAAAATCATGGTTCAAAAGATTAACATTACATCACTTAAAAAAACACTATATAAATAATGTATAAAATAAAAAGATTGATAGCAACATATTTTAATACATTAAATAGTAAACTGGATCGTTTTACAGGAGAAGTTAAAGAAGAAAGAATACTTTTTTATTTTTGACTTTATATAAGTGTGCATCCCGGGGTCTATAGAAATCCTGAGCTACACACTGATGTTGATACAGTATGTTTCCATGAAAAAGGTGCAGCGACAGAATCAATGAAGATTGTATGAAATAAGTTTCACTGACTCTTAATTAGATGCTTTATGTTTCCAGTTTGTTATAAACATCAAATTTATTAATATCTTCCAATATGATTCTATTGTTTTATACTATAAATGAACAGCTTAAATGGCTAAAACTTTGCAGAACATTTCTGCTATACTCAAAACACCCTCACACACCCCCTACTTAATGTAATGCACAGTATAAGCATACAGTTATTTTGTGCTATAAACATTTTTATTGTCTGATACATATAAACAAGCTAAGATTAGTCTACCCTCTTGGCCACAATCACCATATTTCTCGGAAACAGATGATAAAACACCTTTTCCCTCCCATCAACTACAGCGCCATCTTGTGTTGCATTTCCATTGCTGCTCAGAGAGTTTTGTCACACCCTTGCTGTTTGCTGGCAATCATCCTGCTCACATCGATGTTGTTGTTGGCGAAGATCTCCCTGGCTTTCTCGATGGTGGAGTCCGGCAAGGTTCGTGTTCGGCCCAGGATCCAGGCAAAGTCAACGTGGAAGAGCCTCAGGACATCCGTGCAGGAATACACCAGGGCTGAGTTCACGTAGTCAGTGGACAGTATCCAATATGGGGAGTAGGGCAGGACTGTGGTGTTCAGGAGCACAGAACAAGATCAAAAGCAGATCACCTACAATGTTTTCTCCTGATGTGATACAAGGAGAACTCTGTCTAATGTGGCAGTTATTGTGTATCAAATGTCTCACTCACCGTAGGAATAACTTATTCCCAGCTTGGCCGGATTCTTCAGATCCTCTATGACTCCAGTCCCTTCGATTTTCCTCAGCTCTCCTTTTCTGTTTCATTCCAGACAATCACATTTCATGTTTATTTCATGGAAATATAAAACATGCAAATATTATCTCCTGACTGCACATTTGAAAAGAATTTGAAAGAAAATGCAGATAGGACTCACAGTATTTCAGAGCTGACCACTCGAATGGAGTTGTCTGTCGTCAAAGTGAAATTGGTTTCGATGCAGCGTCCCTTCTCAAACTGGGCCGGCAGTTTGCCAATTTCAAACCATCTCCCCATGAACTGTGAAGGCAAAAAACACACATGAGTTCAAAGACAATTCAGAACACTGTCAGGAGAAAGTATGAATAAATTTACATGCATTAAGTGGCTTCAGTAAAATGTACAGTGGGTGTCCTATCAAACATATTCTTTACCACTGGTGGAAAGTAACATTTCCTCATTTAAGTACTCATTTAAGTACTGTACTTTACTTGAGTAATTCCATTTTATGCCACTTTACACTTAGGCTCCAAAACATTTCAGAGGGAAATAATGTACTTGTTCTGCTCCACTGCAAAACAAGCCCTGCACCACTTTATTTAAAAGCTTTATTTACTAGTTACTTTGCATGTTTGTTTGTTATGAACTAAACTACCAATCAGTATAGTACTTAAAACTAATTCCACTTTGACTAACTTCAACAGTGAAATGCTGCTTAGACATTAATGCATCAGGAATGTTTACACCCCATTTGACATTTATAAATAGTATATAAACATTTAGTAAATGTTTTGTAACACACTTTAATGTAGGAGTAAACAGATATAAGGACATGTTATGTGTTTATTAATGTACAATGAACTATTAACTTATCTTATGAAGACATCATTTAAATTATACAACTACATTTTACTATGTTAACTTATCTGTTTATACACCAACCTCCACTTATGGGTGCCCACAAACTTAATAGATACATTAATAAATGCTGATAGCTGCTTACTACTACATTATAATGTGTTATAAGCCAGTTCTTAAATGTTTATATAATGCTTGTAAATGCTAAATCCTTTAACTTACTCTCAGATCATCATTAAACGATGGTAACATGATAATATGTGAAGTTGTCATCTATGCTAAAGTATAATTATTAGAGGCTACTTGCTTTGGCATAAAATGAAATAAAATATGAAACTATATACTTTACATTTTTTACACATTTTGTAAAAAAAAAAATCTAATTAAATAATTTCCAATAAAAACGTGTAATCTTGTGATCTTACTGGCAGCAAGACATTCAAAGCAGAGGTTAACATGAAAAAACATTGTCTAAATTTTTCCTTTTGAAATGGTACAGAAAGTAGAGAGGGCACCATTTTGTCATCCACACACCATCATGAGACAGTGCTGGACTCTGGACTCTCTATTTATTCAATATATTCTGTGCAAACTAACTTTCCTGGTACCTGTTTAAGGTTGAAGGCCGGTTGAACGTCTGGTTCTGGACATGGTCCCCAATGGGGCACCTGAGCCCTGATGAGCGGGAGGATGAATGCAAAAACCAGAACAAAAGATAACTTCATGGTCGAGGCCCTTGTTACCTGCAGTAGTTTGTCAACCAAAACATTCAAATGAGCCACTATGGAAACAAATAAGAGAAATCTGACATAACAAATAAGCTATAAGCAAAGGTAACTGATGAAAAGCAAAAAAGTTATTTTAAATTTAAATTACAAGACAGATGTTTTTACACAAGAAAATACTCAATATAGGCTAATGAACAGCATTTATCCTCACAAAAAACTTATAAAATTAATTAGTGAGTGAACCATTTTATCATTTACATACTAAATATCTTTTCCTACCTCTGTGACCTGTTGGTTTAGATATATGTTCTCTCCCTCAGACAAACTGGTAAATGAATTGGAGACGTTGCTCTCTGGGAGATTTTGCAGCACTGCGGCTCTGTGTCATCAATGGCTGTCTTTGTGTAGAGCCAGCTTTATTTCAGACATGAAGTGAACAATTAGCAAAGTGGAGTCATGGGGGACATACCAGTAGAAATGTTATAAAACAATCCGGATGTTCTCTCTGCCTTAGAGGAGATGGATTGTGTTATTTATACGTTTTTTATTTCTGAGGATTTATTTAAAAATATTAATTAGTCCAATAATATTATATCTCGTTCACATCACAGTAGCTTACTTTCACATTTGACAGTTCAGGCTTTAACCTTTTTAGCCACGTTAGCAATGCGGCTCTAGAGATAGCAATGCAAGTTTGTAACCATTTTGGACCAGACTGAAATACTGTATCTCAAATACCATTGGATAGTTCGCCAGGACATTTTGTACAGATGTTCATGATCCTCAGAGGATGACTCCTAATAATTTTGGTGATCCTCTGACTTTTCCATCGAGCACCACCATGAGGTTGACATCAATGGTTCAGAGGGAAATGTCTGAACAACTATTGGACAGATAACCCCTTACCATGCAATTTGTTGCAAACATTCATTTTTGGACCTTTCCATATAGCGCCATCATACGGTAAGGGAGTGGCAGTTGCAGAGAAATGGGCTTGTGACCAGAAGGTTCCCGCTTTAATCCCCAATTAATCTGGGTTGGGGAAAGTAAAAGAGCAGTGCTTGTCCCTCCTTTATAATTTGGGCAAATGCAAAACAGGAGAGCTGCTCAGTGACCACCAGATCAGACTGTGGCTTCAAGCTTCAAGATGTGAATGTGTGTAACAGTGTGAGTGTGATCAGGCTTTCTGAAAAAGACAGCATTGCTACTAAATTAAGGTAAGAAAAAATAAATGTAGTTGACCAATACTGGCTTATGTATTTGAGTTGTATTCCAACGAGCATTACATGTGGTTGTAGACTTATAACACGTTTTATGGCATTGGTTTTTACACATGTAACACAAACACTCATTTTCATATTTCCACCCTTGTTTAACATTTTTTTCTCAGTGTGCTGTGAGGAGAATCCCTCTCTGTTGGTTTTCAGCCAGTCTGACTGGTGACTCTCCTCCTGTCAGTCATCATGCTGCTGGAAACGGAATACTTGGAATAAACTGCAAAAGCTGGTGTAGGAGCGTTCAAGAGCATCATTTTCACACAATCAAGTGTTTAGCCAGTGTTGATTTGTTAGTGGCATGTTTCTGGAGAGGGATGGACTGTTTTTTATTTGTTGAGCTGAAATGTGTAAAGTTTTTGAATTAGCTTTGGTGGACTTTAATGCACAGTGTTTACATATTCATACACACAAAGAGCTATGCAGGAGTACTATTGCGGCTACTGTTGATTACATGTCATGTAGTTACAGTGAGTAAGTTGGCACTTGGTCAGTAAGTGCTTACCATGTGCCAACCTAATAATTTAATTAAAAATAAAGCTGGCGAAACATGGTCATGATCCAAATATATATAAACCAAACAGTACTAACATGTCAATATCTCCTATAGTCCGACTGTTGCTGTTGAACACTCAAAACTGTTTAAACCAAACACTGTCAATTAAATGCAAATAGCATTAAATGTTGTCTGCGTACAGACAAAGCGCCACAGCTACAAACAAGGTTAAATTAAAGAAGAGAAAGATCAAAAGGCTAAATTTCCAGCTAATACACTTCAGAGAGGAACATCAAAGCCTGGTTAAATCAGAGACGCTGGGTTTTTCGCTGGATGGAGGCAATGAGCCTTTCTGGTCAGTATGATCAAGAAAACAACCAACCACGCTGGCATACTCGCTCAAAGATGGAGAAAAAATATCAAAAGAGGAAGGAATATGAAAGAAGCATATAAGGCTGCAGCATTTCAGCAAAATATCTGGCCCATACTTGTTTTGATCACATGCCTGAAGTTTATAGTTTATGTATCCATATTCTACCACATGGAGGGCTAATTCAGGGGTCAGTTATTCAGTTCAGCCAACAGGCTCAGTACTGTGATGTTTGTGTTTGTGATTTTCATCTATAGTTTGAGTTTTTGTAAATTGCACTCTCTTTGCCTTTTCAGTTATGATTGCCATCACTACTTGTGCTCATAGCTCATGCAGCCTGTTTTTAAGCTTATTTAATAAAGTTGAAATGGCTAACAAGTTAGCATACAGTCAATTTACACATGTACACAGTGATTTTTCTGGCCACCTGGTGAATCTAAGTCCAATATTCACTCTGCTTTGAGCTAAATTTTGGTCATCTTGAAGAAAATATCTATATCTTTAACTGCTAAATGGTGGTGAGAGGTCAACTTTATGGACAACAGTAAAGTTGTGGGTCAGAAAACCAAAAAAAAGCTGAAAGATTCTAAAATGCTCCATAAAGCTGTGATGAACTGCAGAGTCAGGTGATACTTCTCTGTAGGTTTCCCTTTCATACTGCACGTAGTCATTTAATCCACTGATCAAAAATATCTATTAGAGCAGCTTTCATTCTTACCACCAGTGGGGTAAAAATTGTTGTTGGGTTTAGCCTGAGGGTGGTGCCAGAGGGCTGTCCATGTTACTTATGTCAAATTAGCGACTTTGTCAAACTCAGCTGTGCTTTGAGCATTAACAGTAACATGACAGTAAGAGTTAGTCTATTCAACACTCTGTGACTAATTGTGTGTATGTACACAAAAACAGCAAACTGTAGACCTTCCACATGGCAGACATTCAGACTTGTCAAACACAGGCGTAACTAGAAGAGTGCAGATCTCCGGCGGGTATGTCTGAGAGTATGTGGGTGGGAAGCAGGGAGTGCAGGGCACGCTGTGTGTCCAGCGTGTATGCATAAGAGTAGTGGAATAAAGGAGATACATTTCAATAGAATAGATGTATACGTTTTAAAAATACAAAGTGTTCTTGTATAGTAAAGTCTTATTTTCTTTAGGATGCTTAGAATTGTGTAATGGGTATTGTAACTGAACATCCTGGGTTCACCTAACTGTATAAACCTAATAAGAACACAATAAATGATGTGGTAAGTCCACTTCTGAATTTAAACATTGTTATTTATTTAGAACATTTTGTTGGAACACACCACACAATTAATAAACTAAACGCATGATTTTTTTTTACTATTTACATTCGGTTCTGGGACACTTGTGTTGTTCATGCCAGCTTATTGGGTCACCTAAATTAATCTGAGCCCTTGTTAATGTTAATAGTTAAACCGCTGTTTGTCCTTTTATGAGACAAGTCTAATTGGTAGTACACATATCACTTAGTTCAATCAGTCAGCCAACCAGTGTTTCTCAAACTTATGTCAGATCCAAAACACAGTGCAGAATTCTTAAACATATGTTTGTGGGATTAAAGATGTGCTACAGGAACATGAACATATAAGCCTGAGAGGGGGTTATGTAACAGCTGCCGTAAAGACTCATGCCACCACACCTGGGGTCACATTGGGGCCCCTGGCACCTGTGTACACACGCACACACACACACACACACACACTTACACTGAAAGTTAAACATCGTAGTGAAAATGCCTAAACATGTTACATTATGCTGTAACAGACACACAGAGCCTGAGAATATTTCCTGCTGCTGAGGGACACCGGAGGTCACAACACCATCTGTGATGGATGTGCACGAGCCTTAACTTTTCACCTAAACTGAATTGACAGCTTGTCATAGAATTGGTACAGCATTACTGACAGGTGTCCAGAAAGTCAGCAAAGATCAGAATCACAATCAGGTTTATTGCCAAGTAGGTTTTCACATACTAGGATGCTGTGGTATTTTTTTACAACAAACGTAAAGTAAGAGAATGAAAACCTACTGCTAAAGTCAACAATCATAAAATAGAAAAGGGTACAATATAAAGTATGTAAAATATGACTACGTTAACATAATGTGTAGAGTCCATGGGGATGAATAGGAGTTTGAGGCAAGATGCAGGTGGGAAGAAATTGTTCTGGTGGCAGATTATTTTTTAGCTGAAAATTAACTATTACACAACAAATGACAAAGAAATTAGAGCAAATAATAAGTTATTAATTTACCATTATAATAACATAATTTGTAATATGGTTATGACGTTTAGTTTGCTGTCCATGTAGAGTGAAGTAGATTAATTAGAAAAGTTATTTATTAGCAGTATTTTTTTGTGGTTTCAGGTAATGTACTGGTGCAGTAACAGCTCTGGGACCAAAAATAATTTTGTAATAGAAAGCTTTAAACTGTGTCAGCAGAGTTGAATGATAATGCTAATTCAAATCAGAACACACATCTGCCTCTGAATGTTTTGGACTGTGCTTTTAAAAACAGGTTTCCTCTTAGGAGGTAAACATAATTTTTTCCTGTGAAACCACTTTATGAAAACAGACTTGGATTATCATGAGACAACAGTTTTATATTGCCAGACCTGAAGCATTACAAAACCGATGATGTAGATAATGCTTTGAACGTAATAGTACCAGCTGTATCACAAAAATGCCGTTCTGGCCATGTTTTCAATGTCTCTATTGCTGCCTATAATGGTATTTAAATGTAAAATGTTTTTAATAAGCATTTTGTGTCCTACAACTCTTTTTCTGTTGTCTCCATCTCTTCTGTTGATAAACCACCAAAGACTGCTTCAGCTTCCCATTTCCAGTGCAAATGGTTTTCCAATACCCTTAAAGCTCTCTGTAAAAGCAGGGCAGGGATTAAAAGTGAATCCAGAGAGAGCCGATGTGGAGGCGGTGAATCAAGAAAACCAGATGCACCTGTGCCCAGTTAATCTTTCTTCACACCTGTGTGTGCTTTAGTAAATACGAAGAGGAGAACCTGAGGTCTGTAAAAGCAGGAAGACGTAATAAACGGAAGACTGCACTTATGTTTGAAGAGCAAAAGACTGGTAACAGTAGCGTCAAATGTGTATGTTGTCTTTTCAGTATGGCTGTGATGGCCTGCAAAATCCGAAAGAAAATTGTTCTTCAATTAAAAGCTGATGGGAAATACCCTTATTTACTTCTTGCTGAGATTTAAATTAAAAGATACCACTCATGTGGTGCGAAGCTACAGCTAGAAGGCAATTAGCTTGGCTTAGCTTAGCTTAACTTGAAGACTGAAAATGCTCTGGTGTGGTCTCAAAATTCACAAATTCTGGTTACCAGCATATCTGAAGCTCACTAATTAATGCTGCATTCCAGGCAACTCAGAGCTAGGAAATTTCCGACCTCCAACTAGAAAAAGTACTATGGAATGCCACTTGAAGTCAGGTTTCCTAGAAAAAATATACTTCCCATGGAAGCACATGTTGCAAAGTAAAGTGTTATTAAAAATAATACATACTAGTATCAAATAGTACACTTACATTTATTCATTTAGCTTTTATCCAAAGCGACTTACAATTGCCATTTATGTTGCACGCCTCTGGAGCAACTAGAGGATAAGTGTCTTGCTCAGGGACACATTGGTGGGCACAGTAGGGAGTTCAACCCGGGTCTCTCACACCAAAGGCGTGCGTCTTATGCTGCGTTCCAGGCAACTCTGGGAACTTGGAAATTTCTGACCTCCAACTAGAAAAAGTACCATGGAACGCTACCTGAAGTCAGATTTCCCACTCGTGAACTCGGATAAAAAATATGTATCCCAACTTCACGAGTAGCAGCTGAATGACGTCACACAACAATGGCAGCTCCCATGGAAGCACATATTATAAATGGTAAACCGCAGTAAAGTATTAAAATAAAATAATTCATACTAGTATCAAATAGTAAAACTTATTGTGTGTGTAAATTGATGTAGAAATATTTTATTAGGTACAGTAAACAATCTCTGAAAGTCATCTTCTCTACCCAAAAGTTATTCAGGAAAATGTTAAAAATTGCCCAGAAATGTGAAAACATTTGGAAATATAGCCCCACACTTTTACGGATTACCAAGGATACGCAGTTAAACGAGTAACGTATATTTATCACCGTGGGCGTAAATTTCATCTAACAGTTGCGGGGGGTCTTACTACTATCCAAAGAAGGTTAAAGTCAAGGGCAACTTGACTTGGTTGAAGATACTAGAAGACGTTTCGTCCCTCATCCAAAGGACTTCTTCAGTTCTGACTGACTGGTGGGGAAACTAAGCCATTTAACCTCAGTGGGTTCGTTTGCCAGGATCGTCGATACCGCTGGTTCGTTAGTGTTCCTGGATGTTGTAACGCCAGTACAACGGAGGATTCTACAGACAGACATGGCTGTGCCATGGGTTCACCGGTATCCCCGATTGTGGCAAATATCTATATGGAAGAAGTGGAGGGAAAAGCCCTCAACTCCTTCAGAGGAACAGTACTGAGCCACTGGTACAGATATGTGGGCGACACCTGGGTCAAAATTAAAAGCCAGGAAGTGCAAGCCTTCACAGAACACATCAACTCTGTGGACAGTAACATCAAGCTCACACGAGAAGATGTTCACAACAACAGTTTGACCTTCCTGGACTGCGCTGTACACATTGAAGAGGACAGGAGCCTGCAAATTGGCGTTTACAGAAAACCCACACACACAGACCAATACCTACTCTTCGATTCACACCACCCACTGGAGCACAAGCTAGGGGTCATGAGAACACTGCACCACAGAGCGGAAAACATACCAACAAGCGCCAAAGCCAGAGAGAAGGAACAGAAACACCTGAAGGGGGCACTTACAGCCTGTGGATACCCTAAATGGACCTTTGTGAAAACAGTCAGGGGAGGAGGAAAAGAAGGTCAAAGGCAACAACATTGTGATTCCATACATGTCTGGAGTATCAGAGAAACTCAGGAGGATTTTCAACAAACACAACATCCCTGAGTTTTTTAAATCTAAGAACACAGTGAGACAGATGCTGGTACACCCCAAAGACCGCACCCCCAAACACAAGAAAAGCAATCTAGTGTATGCGGTCCAATGCAGTGAGGAATGCACAGACCTGTATATTGGGGAGACTAAACAACCACTACACAAACGTATGGCTCAACACAGAAGGGCCAACTCCTCAGGTCAAGACTCTGCAGTCTACTTACATCTGAAGGACAGAGGACACTCGTTTGAGGACCACCAGGTGCACATTTTAGACAGAGAAGATGGATGGTTTGAAAGAGGTGTCAAGGAAGCCATCTACACCAGGGTTGAGAAGCCGTCATTGAACAGAGGAGGGGGTCTACGCCACCACTTATCCCCCACTTACAATGCTGTCCTTTCATCACTTCCCAGGAAACTCAACAAACGTAACCTATTGGCCTCAGGTGAAGATACCATGGATGGTCGTTCTGTCTTGGCCACGGGTGGTCCTAATGACCATAACGACTGTCTTTACAACAACCAGGAACACTAACGAACCAGCAATATGGACAGTCCTGGCAAACGACCCCACTGAGGTTAAATAGCTGAGTTTCCCTACCAGTCACTCCAAACTGAAGAAGTCCCTTGGATGAGGGATGAAACATCTTCTAGTATCTTCAACCAAGTCCAGTTGCCCTTGACTTTAACCTTCGTTGGATAACTATGACCTGGATGACAGAGAATCTTCACAGACACGTTTTAAACTACTTAATACATATGATCACTACGTTATACTTTGTTATAAATTTTTTAATGCTGGCGTTTATTCATTTATTTGTTGTTTATAAACTGCTAAACTGCTTATAAATGCAAAATAGTAAGGATTTATATAAAGTGTTACTAAGATGGGGCATCATAACACTTTCTAGTCTCTCCTATTATGTTGAGACGGGTGGACACCAGCAACCCACTAGCTAAGATCTATACACTAGATACAATAGTAATCATTATCAGTTTCGTTACAGCTGATATTAGATTTCAAGCATCCCTCCTGCAAATGTTAGCAAATTTCAAATCAAATCAAATCAAGTTTAATGTCACATACACAGTAATACACAGTACGATGTCTAGTGAAACTCATTCTCTGCATTTAATCCATCCTAAGTACCAGGGACCACCTCCAGTTCCAAGTGTCAGAGGAGGAGCCTCCTCCTATACCTATACAACTTCACGCTTACCTTTTTTTGTATTTGGCCACAGCAGGTGGCTGTTTTCAGTGAAAATGCTTTAAAAAGCAACGTGCTCAACACCTAACACCAGACAGACAAAGTTTGTGACTATCTGGTGAACATAGTGGAGGATTATAGGTCAATATGGTCAGTGCTCACAACTTGTTTGCCTCATAAGAAGTCAGATACAGTAGCCTATTTCTTGGCTCAGTATTTTCTTCAGTAAGCTATCTATGGTGTAAAGTGGTCACAAACCGGCTTGTCAGTGCTACATATGACTGTGCTGGGTGCAGTGTATTGACATAAGATTTCTGGGAAAGGCCTTATGGGAATTGCTTACATTTCAATTTGTGGCATTTTGGGGTCTATTGGGCTATTGATGGTGTATTCCTGAAAGGCCCACCTGAGGATGTTTCAAAGAACCAAGAATTCAAACAAGTTCCTTGATCAAAGTTGATTGTGACTTTGGATGGATGCTCCAGAAGGTAAACTCTCAAGACCTTTTATTTACGGTATGGATGTTTGTGTGTTTTTTTCCCCACTACCTGCAGGACACAAGCACTAATTTAGAGTGCTGGCAGTGGTAAATGCATTTGACCATGTATGTAGTATGCGTTTTGATATACTTAAAAAACCCAGATACAATGCATGGCAGAGTATATACGTGAAACCTTGATAATATCGTGTCTCTAGTGTTATACTGGAGTATTTTCTGTGCCTGAAGTATCTAATAACTTCCTTTTTAAGTTGACATACTGTCATACTCTGTTTAAGTGACAGCTCTGCCATTCAACACATACACATTCCGTAGTTTATTGTCATGATAAATACACAACAGGAGAATTTCCTTCAAACATTCATAAATATACTGTCAATAAAAGTTCCTATACATTTTCAATTTTCTCCTCATTCTTGCCATACCTAGTGTCTGCATACCTCCAAGGTGAATGTACTTTTTAATGAATCAGAAAAATATCAGCCCTTGTAGTCACAACGTGACTTGTATTTTCCTTCCTCCTGACATATGTAGGTGTGCCTGTCTATGTCTATGAGTGTAAGCATTCCAATCTGGTGCATAGTGGGAAACACCGCAGTTACAGGTACTTGAGACAGGAAGATGTCTCATTCATTTTGCACCTTTGATAAACATTATTCATGTCAATAGTGTTTGGGCAGTGCAATCATTTATATCTCCCTAAGGACCCGTGTCACAAGAAAAGGAGGAACTGAGCAAGCTTGTAATGGCGTACATAGCAAACTTTGCACACAATGGGTAGAGTATTTTATTTAATTACTGCTTTTCTTGTCCTGGGAAGTGTTTATACAAGAGCTTCTTTTCACGGGCTGTTTGAGTGTTTTTTTTATGCGTTTGCTTCCTCCACACAGGTCGCCTAATGGGCCCACACCAGTGGAGGGGGCTCGCTACAAGCACGGCTGAAAGTACCTGAAACTGAACCTGCAGCAGACAGTAGCCCGAGGACTGAAAAAGAATAGAGCTTGCCTCCCAGATGTGGTCCTGTCTGATCAACTGGCAAAGTCTCACCCTGCTAATGATGAACTCTGATCTAAGACTTCCATAAAGTGCAACATACATTATCACACGACAAGTGAATTTCACAGTTTGTCGTCAAGTGTGTAACGTCTTTGTCTCTGGATGTCGTCCCGGTTACTTGGGCGAACCTCCCAGTTTGGGCTTCTGGTTCCATTTGCGCAGGTACATTCAAGTAAAGGCTTTGGTGGCCGAGTCGAAGTCACCTGGAGACACAGAGACACTATGTTAAAGCCTGTTTACTGTATTGAACATGGCAGAATACAAGCACATAAAGTCCAAATGATATGTAGTACCTGAGATTTGAGGACACGTAGCTCACTGTGAACTTTCCTAAACTTATTCTCCAATTCCAGATACTTTTCCTTAAGCTTTTCCCTGTCCCTCCTCTCCTTCAAGAAGTCTTCCTTGTAGACTTCAGCCTAAAATTAATTGACAAGGAAACATAATATAAAATTCAATTGAGAATTTGGGCGAGTGCATTTGAGGAATAGTTCGACTTTTTTGGGGGAACGCACTTATTCGCTTGCATGCTGAGAGTTGTGTGAGAAGACTGATACCACTTCCGTGTGTGTATGCTAAATATGATATAGTTAGCTTAGCACAAACACCGAAATCAGAGGGAACCCGCCAAGCGAGGCCTAGCTGTTCCCCCTTGTTTCTATTCTTTAAGCTCAGCTAAGCTAACTGGGCTAACTGTCTCCTGCCTGTAGCTTCATATTTAACGTACAGACATGCGAGTAGCATCAATCTTCTCACCTTAAGCTCACCATAAGAGCGAATAAACATGTATAAAAAATAAAAAAAAATATAAAAAAAAAAATCACATACATGATGATACACAATGCTCACCTGATGTTTCCAGATATCATGTAGTGTTTCACTGCTCACATCAAGAGGTTGAGTAGTCTGAAGTGCCTCGTCGAGAGCCTGTATAACATAAAAGCAGCTACATTACCACTGTTGTTGCAGGCAACAAACACTCAGAACGACTCGAGCTGTGGATATAGAGCTGTCAATTCAATCTTTATTGTCCCACCAGGGGAAATTTGATTTGCAATTGGGTTAAAACAAACATACATGAGACATAAACAAAGATAAGAATAGCTGTTGCCGTATACAACACTTAAACTGTGTTGAAGTGAGGTGCTATAACATGTGCATGGATCAGGACTCACCTTGTTCAGTCGTCTGATCTCCTCGTGCTGACGCTGCCCTCGTCGAGTTAGAGTGCTGTTTTGCACCCGCAGCTCCCTTGCCTCCTTTTCTGCTTTTACTAACTCCGAGCTGACATCAGTGTCTCTAGTCTGTGAGAATTTTACAATGAGGATCAAATTATTATACACACTTAACAGATTGAATTCATTGAAATGCTTTAAATTGCATTTACCTACCCGTGTGCTCTCTTTGACTTTCTTATGTAATGTGAAGTGGTTTTCTCCTCCTTCCCAAGTCTCTTCTTCAAAGTGACTTTGTTGCAGTAATGCTTTTAAGTCTTGGACCTGAGGGTTGGTTAAAGAAAACGACATGTGACACAAGGCATCCAAGTAAACTAATCAAACAAGCCAAATAGTGCTGAATCAAACATTGAGTAAGACTGTTTTGCCCCTTTCTTACCTTCTCTTTGTAGTACTGTCTCATGGTTCGGTACTCTTTAGCCCATTTCTCGTTAATAGAAAGAAGCTGAGTAAAAGAGAAAGAAGACTCATCTTTTAAGTACTGAAAGGTACATGTGTTTTGGGATGAATATAAATCTCAGTTCTGAAATGTACTCACCTCTTGCCTTTGCTCCTCCAAGATAATTATCTGTGCTTTCATTCTGACGTCTCTGCTGGCAGCCGACACCTCCAACTGAAGCTAATAAAAGGGGAACTATTATAATGTGGCCCACGGTATGCCAATCAGCAGTTATACAATATGACTGTATCCACTAACTTCCTTTTACACATTTTTGGAAGTTTTGTTTGGGACAGTTTCCAGTAACACAAAGAACGTTTTTTTTTTTATTTCCTTGTGGTAAGGGAATCAGACTGTGACAGCATGGGAATGAATAATTTTGTCTCAGACGCATCTTTTAATGTTGCATCAGTTAATATTACCTCGTTGTCCCCCAGCAGACTGTCAGGAAGAGCCACAGCAGCTGTGTGAAGGTTTTCTCCAATGGAGCGGCCCGGCAGACAAACCTCATACCTGAAAACATTTAACCACATCAGTGAAAATGAGTTTTTGGCATTATATAGCCTTTTATTAATAGCACCAAACCAGTAAATCATAGGAAGTTCTCTGCAAAATGTCATGTCCCTCACCAATCGATATTCGGCAGTGATGGGTACAGTCTGTGGGTCTGTCTGTTGTTTATGGTGGTACCGGCCTGTGATCTCTCCACAGGTGGCCTGTCTGCTGTGTTTTCATGTTGGGACTGTCAAAACACAAATGAGGACACACATTATACTTAGCACTTTTAAAAATCCTTACTTCATAACATAAAACTATGTAGATTACAGTCAGTAATACTGTGGTGGTCTATAGGGTTTAAGGTGCCGACCATAAACCAAAACACCCCCAGATCTTGTCTGGATCTTTGTTGCTTATCATTTCCCATCTCTCTTTCCTCTCATTTCCGGTAATTTCTCTGTCACCATCTAACAAAGGCTAAAAATTCCCAAAAACTATTCAAAAAGTTGCATTATGTAGTGCTGAAACATGAATGAAATATCAATTAGTTTGAGTTTCAAGTTTGATCATCAATTAACTGTGGTAAATACAATTTAATTTAATTCATATAAGTTAAGATGTTTCTTTATTAGTAGGGGAAATAATAAAAGAATCAGTTAACATTCTGCGTAGATGGAGAAATATAAACACACAATATACAGAAATTGTGCAGCTCTGTGTTGTAGAATGACAAATGAACCTTGATTTATTTATCAAGCGTACATGGCAAACATTCACTGGTTCAACCTATTCAAATGTGAGGATTTGGATCTCATTTCATATTACTGTAAATTACTGTTTTTCAAACTGTTCAGAAATTGTCTGGATGTACATTTTGGAGTTGCTGTACTGATGAAGCAAGGTGCCTAGCCTGACGAAAATGGCACGCGACAGATGACTCAAACCCAGAGAGGATGTTAATCTCCACAGAGTCATGCATCACCCAAACTCAGGGGCTGCACATGGGGCTCTTCACACCACGTGACTTCACAATAAACTGACATGGAAGAATAAGTGTGTGTTCTTTAGCTCTAGGGATCAAACATAGGCAGATATTTGTTGTTATTGTTGTTGTCGTTGATGATAATAATAATAATAATCTTTATTTGCAGAGCACTTTTCAAAAACAAGTTACAAAGTGCTTTAACAAGTGTAAAGACAATAATACCCAAAAGACAATAATACAAAAACAATACAATATAAAAGCATAAAAACATTGAAAAGACTAAGATACATGTTTAAGATAAATATAAAATTAGTAAAATACAATAAAATAAAGGGGATAAAATAAAGTCAAATAAGATCGGGAAAGGCTCTCCTATAAAAGTATGTTTTAAGAAGGGACTTAAAAGAGTGATGATGATGATGAAGTATTGAACTGTCTAGCCTACACTGCACTTGAGAGTTAACCCTGATTCAATTGAAAAAAGAGAATGTTTCCTGCATGCCCTGTTGGGAATCTAGATGTGTTTATTTAGTGTCATTTATCAAGACAAAACTGCCAAAAAGGACAATCTCTTTGGCTTATCAGAGAAATCAGATTCCTCCATGGACATTTTGAAACAGCTGATTTTGTTAAACGTTTTCTGAAAATTAGCTTGCAACAAATGTTTAAAAACAAATAAAAATTCTATGAGAAAGGTTTACTTGCACAATAGGAAAACCTGAAATGCAATGTACAAGAAACAGATCTACCTTGTCCAAAAAAGTAACATAACAATAATTATTGTATATTCTTGTCTTGTTCTCCTTACTCCAATATTGTTCATCATCACGTCTCGTGGACTAAGTGTTTCATCACACCCCTAATCAGAGCCCTTAAATGTCCCCACCACTTTTCAACAAAAAGTGACGCCCTTGGATTCCTCTATCATTACCTAATAATAAAAACCGTTAATAACTTAATAATCAAGCAGAAACACACATAAACAATGAATCAAAAATTAAATTAAAAGCGCAAACTCACCATATTGTTGTTTTCTGGGCTTCTCAACACGTGGTGATCCCACAAAAACCTGGCACTGACTCGCTCCCAGCCTCACTTATAGCCTACTGACGATCACGTGTGACGTTGCAAAACCTGCATTGTCCAATCAGCGGCTGGGATTCCCTCGCCGGGCCGGTTCAGTCTGCTGAGACGCAGACGGACTTTGTCGAAGGAAAGGAAAGTACAACTGGTTGATCAGCAGCTCGAGCGGTAATTAGGGATGTGTTTGTGGTACTGATCGATGACTAAGAGAAAAATCTAGTCTACACTGCAAGAAATGACACGAGGGATCTTATTATTTTCTTGATTGCAGAAGTTTTTATTATTTTTATTTTAATGCAATATGACGTTTTCCCTTACAATAATTTTCTTTACTTTATTAATAAATGTATAAATGTCCATATTATTATTTTATAATATCATAACATCCAAAACAAGGGACACAAATAATAATTAAAAATACTAACAATAGATAAAAATCAATAATCCATACATGAAGTTAATGAAAATCAAATCAAACACATATTCTTCCGTATTAACAGAAGACTATATTTTGGACATTATATTAAAATATAAAGGAAATAAAAATTAGTAAATGGACTAAACTATAGCCTAGCCTACTTTATGGCTAAATGTTAAAATAAATTTTAATCCTGCAGTAGGCTATCTTCAAACATGAACAACATGTTATTGTCAGATATTAATGCTCTTGTTTCAGTCAAGTACAATCAAGTAAAATACCAGTAAATTGAGATTAGGCTATAGTCTAGCCTACTTGTGGAATCAAGTCGTCATTTTTTACAGTGGACAGCCCGCACAGTTTAACGTTGCGTAATGGGGGCAGTATCTTCCTGGGTGGGTGAACTGTGCACAGCCGGAAAACGTTTTGAAGACACAAATATCAAAATGAAACTGTCCACAAAAAATATCTAACATAACGTGGGAAAATCACACATCACGCAGGCTTATCATGTTACTCAATCTTCTGACAGGCTGTTCTCAAAGTTGTTGACTCAGAGCAGACTTGTTTCAGGGAAGAAGGAGAGGGGAAAATACGCCACTGCTCCTCCTCCAGTAACCGGCAGTCAGTGCAGGGGACTCAACATGTATTCTTTCTCATAGAAACTAGCATAAGTAAAACTTATTTCCATACTTCTTTGCCTATAAAGCTGAGACCACCCTTTTCCTCCTTTAGATGCTGGTTAAAAAAACCAAACAAACATCAAAGCAACTTGGCCAAAAGAAAATACAGACATGTGATTTCCCCAGTGAGACACCAAAATAACAGAGAGCATGGATTTTTCTTTTTTTTTTTGGTTAAGTTAGCAGATGTTGGGGAGGTTTCAGCAGGGCATTCTGGGGTATCCCACTTCACCACCAGGACTATTTGCAAAAGAGGCAATCCTCGCCAATCAGGATGCTTTAGCTATGTGAAGAGAAAACCAAGACATCCACCCGTCCACATGGAAAATCTTAAAGGAATAGTTCCACATTTTGGGATATAGGCCTAGGCAATTCCCTTTACCTGTCAAGGAGATATCTGTGATATTAAGCTAGAACCAGGAGACAAAGCTTAGTTTAGCACAAAAACTGAAAAAACTATGGCAAGTCTTTTAAAACCCTGTGAGCTAGCACTCATTAGTTGTTTCAATCATCAGATCAAGAAAAAAATGCCAGCATCCCACAACTTGCTATAGCTTCTGACATAACTAAAGATATCTGTAGCCTACTGTCTTTTTGCCTAGCCAGAAAGTTAAGATATCTGTCATTACTTTTTAACTAGGCACTATGACAGTTTTGACATCTTCAAATTAATTTTGATTATCAGTAATCAAAATTAATTTGAAGATGTCAATACTTGATAACAGACATTTAGGCTACAATTAAACTGATGACTTATCATTATTCCAGTTTTCCATCTAAAACGTCATTTTGGCTTGTCATAATACCAGTTAAGAAATCTATGATGTCATTCTGATTTAACTTAAGTAGAAGATACCTCAAAGGGACAATGTAAATATTTTTAACTGGAAAGACAACTAGACATTATTCAGTTGCAATATTTTGGAATTTGCATATATTATACCTGTATTGTAGATATCTGAAATGGTGAATCTGATACACGATAAAAAAGTAGTTTTAATCTTACTGATCAAAATGCAATGACAGATAAGCCTAAAAATGTAAGTTTTGACTGGTCAAAATATAATCACAGATTTCTTAAATTAAAGCTGCTAGGCAAAATTAAGTGCTCAGTCACAAATATCGAGCCAGGTAGGGTTAGCCTCCCTTGTGTTGCTGCAACGTGGGAAATGGGGGGCGTTTCATACGGGAAGATGAAGGGTACCTTGCCCTCTGGTCATTTGTACACAAAGTTTTTTGTGTACTAAATAAACAACATATAATATGTTTATGCTATCTGTTCCTTCCTGTTGCAGCCATTATGCTAGGCTATACTAAGCTAAGCTACGCTAAGCACCTGTTGGCTATAGCTTCATATCTATCATACAAAAAGAGTGGTATCATCTTCTTATCACTACCATTGTCATATCTGTATGGTAAAGATGAAGTTACCAGCAGCAACCGATCAGTTTATCTTATCTTAGAATAAGGGAAAACACTTAACAGGTAGAAAAAAGCTATTCCAGGTAGTTACTGCGCCCCAACCATAAGCCCTGCAAAGCCCCATAGTGTTGTTTTTACACTTTTTGTACAGAATAAAGCTTTATTTTTTCTTTTACATTTGCACAGAGCCAGGCTAGCTGTTTCCTCACGTTTCCAGTTTTTATGCTGAGTTAAGCGAACCACTTATCACTTAGTATCACATTTAGTATACACATGGGTACTAGAACGAACGTTGGGAGGGGCCAGTAGAGAATAATTATGTACAGAGACCGGATTTTGGCCCCTGAGCATACAGGCATGATAATGGTAATGGTTTTCTAATCTAACTCTCAGAAGTGTATTTCCCAAAATGTTTGCATACTGTTGTTTTATCTAGTGTTTAACATCCTAAAAATGTTACGTTAGCAGGTTCCTTAGTCTTTCAGCTCCATCCAGGCTTGGCCAAATTTAAATTTTCTGGCTGAAGAAATCCCTCCACAAAAACATATCCATAATATCATAGATGCTATATACATTTGTTTTACACTTTATTTTTTATTTTTTTACCTAAATATGCTAAAAAGCTAGGCTCTTAGCACTAGAAACAGAGCAAAACAAGTTCCTTCTAGGTCATGTAGATAGACAAAACTATGCAAATTATTTTAGTTTTTTGTCAGATGGATGTCTACGGTAAAGTGCCATGTATAAGACAGATAATAGTTTATATTCACTTTAATTTGAAGTCCATGGTAGATTAACATGTGGAAATGTCAACACGTGGCTTTAGTTTCACTGTAACCTCATTACAGTACTACATAAAGATTTTATTAGTGCCGTGTTAGTGGCAGCGGCAGTAACTAAAACTGTGACAATGTTTACCGACATTACAGTACTTGTCACAGTAGCCCATGTTGTGGTTTTACAGAGGGGGCCTTCTTCATGTAACACCTGTGCATACAGAGCCCTAGATGTCTCTTCCCAGCACTGACGCAGCCCATTTACGGTATGTGTGACACAGCAGCAAGTCACTAGAAAGGAAAGAGGAGGTTATTACTGTGGTTTGTGAGCCTCCTTCCTGCCACAACAATCTCACTCTGCTCTTTAAGTTCCTGTCTGTGTCGCAATATACCTTTGGTCCACACACATTAGATAAGACATTTTGCATCTAACGCCTACAAATCTAGAACCAAAAGCAGGTGAGATTTTTTTATGAGCACTTTCTATTCTTTTTGATTTTACTGGGTTTGTACATTTGCATACACCTTTGTCAAATCTTTGGCAGCAGGTTCTTTTTCACGTGAAACAAAAAAGAAAGCAAAAAGGGTGAGTTTAATGGGTTTAATTTAAGGTGTTTGTGTGGCTCTGTGGTTTTAGAGAAGTGGCCTCAAAAAGAATGGAACTTTATGAACCTTGAGTTAACTTATGATGCCTTTCAGGTTTTCTCTTCATTTCTTTCTGATAACACCACTTACTAGTTTTTTTAATTTATACTAGAACCTGCTACAGACAGACTCGTAGTATGTAGCTGCTAAAAATTATTCTTCCATTTTTGCTCAGATCATTTATTTTAGGTACACTATGTACCTGTACAGCTGTCACATAACTAAATATTTTATTTGCTCATCAAGTCAATCATTATCAAAAACATTTATTTTAAACATCTAAAATTCTGCTGCCAAGTAAGATAACATCAGTTAAACATGATCTTATAGCAGGATATTGTACAGGATCATCTCAGATGAAGAAAAACAAAAAACTAAGACCATTTTTATTACAAAAATGACAGGTAGTCATGTAATGATTCTGAATGTACTTCTGTATTTAAAAATCAGCTCAGACTGGTCAATGTGTACAAAAGATTTAATGCAGAATGTATGACCGCACAAAAACGAATTTCCAGTTTGTTGCTTTTTATTGTGTTTTGTTTAAGAGCGTAGTTTGACATTAGGTTCAGACGTCTTCACCAACAGGTTCCACAAGATTCTTTTATGCTTTCCTTGATGTGAGAACTACAGTGAAACAAAAAACAACAAGAAGTTTACTATGTGAAGGCACAAACATACATGTATAGGTGACTGTTTTGGTACAATGTCACTCATTAGTTGCTTGACCAAAAGAGATGACCTGTAGTCAACTTACCTAGTCACTACCCTGCAAGTACAATCAATTTCTGCATCCAGATCTCTTTAAACCCGTGTCACAGCAACACTTGTCCCCAAGGGCGTCACTTTGTGTTGAAAGGTGGTGGGGACAGAAGGGCTCAGATTAGGGGTGTGATGATACACAAGACATGATGATGCATGAGAACAAGACGAGAAGATTTTTAACACTACTTTCAAGAAATAGGAAATGCTCAAATATGAGAGGGTCCTCCCCAGAAGAGCCTGAAACACTTAATTTCTTGCATTCTGGAGATATTTTCTGCTCCAATTTATGGTGGAAATGTCTTTATTTACATGAAGGGAAACACAAAATTCAGATGACAATTCACAAATATAAAAATATAACAGAATATATAATGGAGTAATCAGCTTATTGTTTTTTTTAGCTTAGTTAAATTTTTTGGACAATGCACATTTGTTTCTTCTATATTTAAATTGAATTGCAAATAAACCTCTCTCAAAGCATTTTCATTTGTTACCTTTTTTGGTGCAAGGTATTTTCAGAACGTTTAACAAATTGTTACGTCCCGAGGTGTCTAGGGATATAGGGACATAAACATAAACCAGATGTTGGTTTGAAAGGGTATTTATTTGAAATAATGCAAGTGGAGCACAAACAGAGGATGGGCCAATGGGTGCTGCGGAAATCAACAAACAATTATAACAAAAGGAGATCCTCAAAAGGAGGATTACTGCTTACAGAGATACTAACAAAACAAGAATAAACCAAAAGCTCACTAACCTACGGCATTTGAAAAACACAACACAAAACGCACAGCCCCCTGCGCCTGATGAAAACTAACATAAAACACCTATGGTGTGTGCAAGAAAGGTGTCAGTGATAGCTAAGCTTAGCCCTGGCCCACTCTCTTACCTTCACACAGTGAATCACACAAAGTCAAGACACAAAGTCTAGCACAGGGTACAAAACACTACTATGAGCTCTACAACAGGCATTCCCAAGGCAAGCAACTCAGGTCAAATTGCTGCCTGGAATGGCAGACCCGGCAGGCTTTTAAGCAGGTGGTGGTCGTCACGGTCTTCATCTGATTGGCCCGTAGAGCATGCCGCACCAATCGAGGGCATGGTAACTGGAAACCCAGGAAGTAGGCGGGACCTTCTCTCCTTGTGCAGCCAATCCTCCGCGTGGGCTTGCACAGCCTGCTCAGCATAATAGATAGCCTACTTAAAAGCACAGGCAAATACAGGTGGGGTGCGGTGGCAGCCGTAACAAAATGCTTTCAAAAAGTGATGGGGACAAAATCAGCAATTTAAAGAAGTGGTAGGGACATATCCCCAGTGTCCCCAGTGCAAATGACACCTATGCTTGTCCCTGCAAAAAAGAAATGTTGTACTAAAAAGCAATTGCTTTATCATCAATTTTGACCATTTTGTCTTTATACAATTTTTTTGTTGTAACAAACACCACAGTTACACACACAGCATACAACATGCGCAGAAATAAATGGCATACAAAATAAGAATTTTAAAAAGCATTAGGGCAAAGAGCCACCTGAGAAATGAGAAGAAAATCTTACTTCTTAGAGACCAGAACAATATTGAGGTGCATCACCGTGGGGTATCGGAGTTCTTAACCTCAATTGCAAAAACACTAACAGCAAACACAAAAGAGCAACATTTAGAAGGATTACATCAAATCAACTTAATAGGGGCTCTCACATGAAGCAGCATTCAAATGTATAAGTCAAGGGCTGAGTAACTTTTGACATAAACTAAGGACTAGACCTTATCTGGGATGTATTTTCGGGAATTTTTCCAAGGTCTTGTTAATAGTAGATAAGGTAAATGTCAACCAGAGCCACCAAACAGAAATACACCAACACAACTTGAATATACTGCACCTCTGAACGAGCCAGGGTACAAAACCAAAGCAATGAAAAACTAACTGTCTATATTCTTTCTGACTACACTATCCCAGCTCTTGGTCGTTGTTGACAACACTGAACTGGTGAGTGTAGTGCTGCTTACCTTTCAGGATCGTATGGTTTGTTATTCTCATCATTTAGCATTGCTGTGACTACAGAAATAAGAATGTATATATTACCATAGAATATATAACATTTACAATGATTTAATTATTGAGGTAATAAATTGATTATTAAGGTAATAAACAACCAATAGCACATTAAAATAAATACATGAGTTACTAGAGAACCGACTGAGAGATCATATTTTAGTTGTATGTAATAATTAGTTAATGAATATCTGAGAATTGTTCATACTGACTACTGTAATCTAGTGAGACACACCCTCTCCGGTTAGAGTAAAAAAGACAGGCTGTATGGGTTGCCCATAAGATATTCCACCTCGCAAAACGAAAATAAAGTTGTTCAAATTATCTCATTATGTTCCAAGTCTGTTTTCTTCACCCTCAAGTGTTGACTCAGAATGCAGGCACTGAGGCAGAACAGGTAGTTGTACAATGTGCAGTTAAAAGTCCAGGAAGGGGAAACTACAATCCAAAAGGAAAACAATCCAGGCAATGAAAGCACACAAAATCCACAAATATCCAAAGGCGGGCAAGGAAAGCAGACTGAGACACTTGACAGAAAACATAGCTTTTCTGCATTGGAATTGGATTTTCCAAGCTGCAGTACAACAGTTGGCCCTGCCTGGGTGGCGGTGGTGCTGTGGTTAAGACACATGCCTTTGGTGGGGGAAACCGGAGTGACACATCTGCCAGTGTGTCCCTGAGCAGGACACTTAACCCCTAGTTGCTGCAGAGACATGCGACCTCTGACATATGTGGCAACTTAAGTCGCTTTGGATAAAAGCATCCGCTAAATGAGTAAATGTAAAAGTTAATGTATTATGTATGACCTTACTTGGGGTGCACAAAAACAGTAACTAATGTTCAAGTAATTAGTAGCCTAATGAAGAAGTTCTTACTAGTGCTGTGTGCGTTGGTTCAGAGATAATTATGAAAGACTCATGAAGAATGTGGTCAGTTTGATTCACAGATATTCATGAACTAATCATTACCTAATGATTAATTTATATAGGACTGTCTGTTCTCTAGTAACTCATAATCTGACCAACCCCATTGCATCTCATGTGTCACATATACACGCTTCGGAAAAGACAATAATACAAAAACAATACAAGATAAAAGCAAGAAAACATTGAAAAGACCAAAATACATGTTCAAGATAAATATAAAATAAGTAAAATAGAATAAAATAAAAGGGATAAAATAAAGTCAAATAAGATCGGGAAAGGCTCTCCTATAAAAGTATGTTTTAAGAAGGGACTTAAAAGAGTTCACTGACTCAACCGACCTGATTTCCTCGGACAGGCTGTTCCAGAGCCTCGGGGCCCTGACAGCAAACGCTCTGTCCCCTTTAGTTTTCAGTCAAGACTCTGGAACAGACAACAGACCTCTGCCCAAGGATCTCAAGGTACGTGCTGATGTGTATTGGACTAAAATCTTTGTGGTGTGCTGCTCGAAATTTAAATTACTATCAAACCAAACACCAAGGTTCTTTGCCACAGGCTTAATGTGATTTACTAGGGAACCAGCAGATGGCAGTATTTGATTTGCCATCTGCTGGGACCCGATGACCAGGATTTCTGTTTCTGGAGGAAATTATTTGACATGCATTTTTTAACTTCACAAAGGCAGTTGTTAAGTGAACTCAGCCTTCCAGCGTCTGTGGATCTGACGGGCAAGTACATTTGTGTGTCATCAGCATAAATATGAAAAGAAATACCATGTTTATGGATAATATGTCCAAGGGGAAGCTGATACAAGGAAAACAAAATGGGTCCTAATCCATATTTAACTGGATAGAACGAAGAGACATAGTTGTTTACAGACATGCAAAACTTCCTATTTGACAGGTAGGATGAAAACCATTCTAGGGCAGTACCAGAGATCCCCGCCCAGTGCCTCAGTCTGTCTAACATGATGTTGTGATCAATGGTGTCAAAAGCAGCGCTAAGGTCCAGGAGTACCAGGACTGAGCACATGCCTTCATCAGCAGACATTAAAAGGTCATTGGTGACTTTAAGCAGGGCA